>NW_027167684.1:0-262108 GCF_040954835.1 Lepisosteus oculatus
TGTTTTTCAGCCCGACATTAACCGCGTTTTGTCAGGCAACTGAATCTCCTTGTATCAGCAAGCTTCAGAGGAGCCCACACACTCAGCCCTTAACCCCAGTGTACAGAAAGTGTCAAAACGTGTTTTTCAGCAGAAAGTAAACCTGTTTCTGCAAGTTTGGTCAACCCCATGTAAGTTAGTGGGGCAGTAACATCACTCTTTTCAAACCTGTGTTTTTCAGCCCGAAATAAACGCGTTTTTTCAGACAACTGAATCTCCTTGTAACAGCAAGCTTCAAAGAGCCCACACACTCAGCCCTTAACCCCAGTGTACAGAAATTGTCAAACATGTTTTTCAGCAGAAATAAACATGTTTCTGCAAGTTTGGTCAACCCCATGGTAAGTTATGGGGCAGTAACATCACACTTTTCAAAACGTGTTTTCAGCCCGAAATAAACGCGTTTTTTCAGCAACTGGAATCTCCTTGTAACAGCAAGCTCAGAAGAGCCCACACACTCAGCCTTAACCCCAGTGTACAGAAATTGTCAAAACATGATTTTTCAGCAGAAATAAACATGTTTCTGCAAGTTTGGTAACCCCATGTAAGTTATGGGGCAGTAACATCACACTTTTCAAAACGTGGTTTTCATGCCCGAAATAAACGCGTTTTTTCAGCAACTGAATCTCTTGTAACAGCAAGGCTTCAGAAGAGCCACACACTCAGCCCTTAACCCCAGTGTACAGAAAGTGTCAAAACATGATTTTCAGCAGAAATAAACATGTTTCTGCAAGTTTGGTCAACCCCATGTAAGTTATGGGGCAGTAACATCACACTTTTCAAACGTGTTTTTCAGCCCGAAATAAACACGTTTTTTCAGGCAACTGAATCTCCTGTAACAGCAAGCTTCAGAAGGCCCACACACTCCGCCCTACCCCAGTGTACAGAAAGTGTCAAAAATGTTTTTCAGCAGAAATAAACATGTTTCTGCAAGTTTGGTCAACCCATGTAAGTTATGGGGCAGTAACATCACACTTTTCAAAACGTGTTTTTCAGCCCGAAATAAAACGCGTTTTTCAGACAACTGAATCTCCTTGTAAGAGCAAGCTTCAGAAGAGCCCACACACTCAGCCCTTAACCCCATGTGTACAGAAAGTGTCAAAACGTGTTTTTCAGCAGAAATAAACATGTTTCTGCATGTTGGTCAACCCCATGTAAGTTATGGGGCAGTAACATCACACTTTTCAAAACGTGTTTTTCAGCCCGAAATAAACGCGTTTTTTCAGGCAACTGAATCTACTTGTAACAGCAATGCTCAGAAGTGCCCACACACTCAGCCCTTAACCCCAGTGTACAGAAAGTGTCCAAAACATTTTTTCAGCAGAAATAAACATGTTTCTGCAAGTTTGGTCAACCCCATGTAAGTTATGGGCAGTAACATCACACTTTTCAAAACGTGTTTTTCAGCCGAAATAAAGCCGTTTTTCAGACAACTGAATCTCCTTGTAACAGCAAGCTTCAGAAGAGCCCACACACTCAGCCCTTAACCCCAGTGTACAGAAAGTGTCAAAACGTGTTTTTCAGCAGAAATAACATGTTTCTGCAAGTTTGGTCAACCCCATGTAAGTTATGGGGCAGTAACATCACACTTTTCAAAACGTGTTTTTCAGCCCGAAAATAAACGTATTTTTTCAGGCAACTGAATCTCCTTGTAACAGCAAGCTTCAGAAGAGCCACACACTCAGCCCTTAACCCCAGTGTACAGAAAGTGTCAAACGTGTTTTCAGCAGAAATAAACATGTTTCTGCAAGTTTGGTCAAACCCCATGTAAGTTATGGGGGCAGTAACATCACACTTTTTCAAACGTGTTTTCAGCCCGAAATAAACGCGTTTTTCAGCAACTGAATCTTCCTTGTAACAGCAAGCTTCAGGAAGAGCCCACACACTCAGCATTAACCCCAGTGTACAGAAATTGTCAAAACATGTTTTTCAGCAGAAATAAACATGTTTCTGCAAGTTTGGTCAACCAAGGTAAGTTATGGGGCAGTATACAATCACACTTTTCAAAACGTGTTTTTCAGCCCGAAATAAACGCGTTTTTCCAGGCAACTGAATCTCCTTGTAACAGCAAGGACTCAGAAGTGCCCACACACTCAGCCCTTAACCCCAGTGTACCAGAAAGTGTCAAAACATGATTTTTCAGCAGAAATAAACATGTTACTGCAAGTTTGGTCAACCCCATGTAAGTATGGGGCAGTAACATCACACTTTTCAACGTGTTTTTCAGCCCGAAATAAACACGTTTTTTCAGGCAACTGAATCTCCTTGTAACAGCAAGCTTCAGAAGAGCCCACACACTCAGCCCTTAACCCAGTGTTACAGAAAGTTTCAAAACGTGTTTTTCAGCAGAATAACATGTTTCTGCAAGTTTGGTCACCCCATGTAAGTTATGGGGCAGTAACATCACTCTTTACAAAACGTGTTTTTCAGCCCGAAATAAACGCGTTTTTCAGGCAACTGAAATCTATCTGTAAAACAAGGCTCAGAAGTGCCCACACACTCAGCCTTAACCCCAGTGTACAGAAAGTGTCAAAACATGTTTTTTCAGCAGAAATAAACATGTTTCTGCAAGTTTGGTCAACCCCAGGTAAGTTATGGGGCAGTAACATCACACTTTTCAAAACGTGTTTTTCGGCCCGAAATAAACGCGTTTTTTCAGGCAACTGAATCTCCTTGTAACAGCAAGGCTCAGAAGTGCCCACACACTCAGCCCTTAACCCCAGTGTACAGAAAGTGTCAAAAACATGATTTTCAGCAGAAATAAACATGTTCTGCAAGTTTGGTCAACCCCCATGTAAGTTATGGGGCAGTAACATCACACTTTTCAAAACTGTTTTTCAGCCCGAAATAAACACGTTTTTCAGGCAACTGAAATCTCCTTGTAACAGCAAGCTTCAGAAGAGCCCACACACTCAGCCTTAACCCCAGTGTACAGAAAGTGTCAAAACTGTTGTCAAGAAATAAACATGGTTCTGCAAGTTTGGTCAACCCCATGTAAGTATGGGGCAGTAACATCACTCTTTTCAAAACGTGTTTTTCAGCCCGAAATAAACGCGTTTTTCAGGCAACTGGAATCTACTTGTAAAAGCAAGGCTCAGAAGTGCCCACACACTCAGCCCTTAACCCCAGTGTACAGAAAGTGTCAAAACATGTTTTTCAGCAGAAATAAACATGTTTCTGCAAGTTTGGTCAACCCCATGTAAGTTATGGGGCAGTAACATCACACTTTTCAAAACGTGTTTTTCAGCCCGAAATAAACACATTTTTTCAGGCAACTGATCTCCTTGTAACAGCAAGCTACAGAAGAGCCCACACACTCAGCCCTTAACCCCAGTGTTACAGAAAGTGTCAAAACATGTTTTTCAGCAGAAATAAACATGTTTCTGCAAGTTTGGTCAACCCCATGTAAGTTATGGGGCAGTAACATCACACTTTTCAAAACGTGTTTTTCAGCCCGAAATAAACGCGTTTTTTCAGGCAACTGAATCTACTTGTAACAACAAGGCTCAGAAGTGCCCACACACTCAGCCCTTAACCCCAGTGTACAGAAAGTGTCAAAACATGTTTTTCAGCAGAAATAAACATGTTTCTGCAAGTTTGGTCAACCCCATGTAAGTTATGGGGCAGTAACATCACACTTTTCAAAACGTGTTTTTCAGCCCGAAATAAACACGTTTTTTCAGGCAACTGAATCTCCTTGTAACAGCAAGCTTCAGAAGTGCCCACACACTCAGCCCTTAACCCCAGTGTACAGAAAGTGTCAAAACGTGTTTTTCAGCAGAAATAAACATGTTTCTGCAAGTTTGGTCAACCCCATGTAAGTTATGGGGCAGTAACATCACACTTTTCAAAACGTGTTTTTCAGCCCGAAATAAACGCGTTTTTTCAGACAACTGAATCTCCTTGTAACAGCAAGCTTCAGAAGAGCCCACACACTCAGCCCTTAACCCCAGTGTACAGAAAGTGTCAAAACGTGTTTTTCAGCAGAAATAAACATGTTTCTGCAAGTTTGGTCAACCCCATGTAAGTTATGGGGCAGTAACATCACACTTTTCAAAACGTGTTTTTCAGCCCGAAATAAACGCGTTTTTTCAGGCAACTGAATCTACTTGTAACAGCAAGGCTCAGAAGTGCCCACACACTCAGCCCTTAACCCCAGTGTACAGAAAGTGTCAAAACATGTTTTTCAGCAGAAATAAACATGTTTCTGCAAGTTTGGTCAACCCCATGTAAGTTATGGGGCAGTAACATCACACTTTTCAAAACGTGTTTTTCAGCCCGAAATAAACGCGTTTTTTCAGACAACTGAATCTCCTTGTAACAGCAAGCTTCAGAAGAGCCCACACACTCAGCCCTTAACCCCAGTGTACAGAAAGTGTCAAAACGTGTTTTTCAGCAGAAATAAACATGTTTCTGCAAGTTTGGTCAACCCCATGTAAGTTATGGGGCAGTAACATCACACTTTTCAAAACGTGTTTTTCAGCCCGAAATAAACGCGTTTTTTCAGGCAACTGAATCTCCTTGTAACAGCAAGCTTCAGAAGAGCCCACACACTCAGCCCTTAACCCCAGTGTACAGAAAGTGTCAAAACGTGTTTTTCAGCAGAAATAAACATGTTTCTGCAAGTTTGGTCAACCCCATGTAAGTTATGGGGCAGTAACATCACACTTTTCAAAACGTGTTTTTCAGCCCGAAATAAACGCGTTTTTTCAGACAACTGAATCTCCTTGTAACAGCAAGCTTCAGAAGAGCCCACACACTCAGCCCTTAACCCCAGTGTACAGAAATTGTCAAAACATGTTTTTCAGCAGAAATAAACATGTTTCTGCAAGTTTGGTCAACCCCAGGTAAGTTATGGGGCAGTAACATCACACTTTTCAAAACGTGTTTTTCAGCCCGAAATAAACGCGTTTTTTCAGGCAACTGAATCTCCTTGTAACAGCAAGGCTCAGAAGTGCCCACACACTCAGCCCTTAACCCCAGTGTACAGAAAGTGTCAAAACATGATTTTCAGCAGAAATAAACATGTTTCTGCAAGTTTGGTCAACCCCATGTAAGTTATGGGGCAGTAACATCACACTTTTCAAAACGTGTTTTTCAGCCCGAAATAAACACGTTTTTTCAGGCAACTGAATCTCCTTGTAACAGCAAGCTTCAGAAGAGCCCACACACTCAGCCCTTAACCCCAGTGTACAGAAAGTGTCAAAACGTGTTTTTCAGCAGAAATAAACATGTTTCTGCAAGTTTGGTCAACCCCATGTAAGTTATGGGGCAGTAACATCACTCTTTTCAAAACGTGTTTTTCAGCCCGAAATAAACGCGTTTTTTCAGGCAACTGAATCTACTTGTAAAAGCAAGGCTCAGAAGTGCCCACACACTCAGCCCTTAACCCCAGTGTACAGAAAGTGTCAAAACATGTTTTTCAGCAGAAATAAAAATGTTTCTGCAAGTTTGGTCAACCCCAGGTAAGTTATGGGGCAGTAACATCACACTTTTCAAAACGTGTTTTTCAGCCCGAAATAAACGCGTTTTTTCAGGCAACTGAATCTCCTTGTAACAGCAAGGCTCAGAAGTGCCCACACACTCAGCCCTTAACCCCAGTGTACAGAAAGTGTCAAAACATGATTTTCAGCAGAAATAAACATGTTTCTGCAAGTTTGGTCAACCCCATGTAAGTTATGGGGCAGTAACATCACACTTTTCAAAACGTGTTTTTCAGCCCGAAATAAACACGTTTTTTCAGGCAACTGAATCTCCTTGTAACAGCAAGCTTCAGAAGAGCCCACACACTCAGCCCTTAACCCCAGTGTACAGAAAGTGTCAAAACGTGTTTTTCAGCAGAAATAAACATGTTTCTGCAAGTTTGGTCAACCCCATGTAAGTTATGGGGCAGTAACATCACACTTTTCAAAACGTGTTTTTCAGCCCGAAATAAACACGTTTTTTCAGGCAACTGAATCTCCTTGTAACAGCAAGCTTCAGAAGAGCCCACACACTCAGCCCTTAACCCCAGTGTACAGAAAGTGTCAAAACATGTTTTTCAGCAGAAATAAACATGTTTCTGCAAGTTTGGTCAACCCCATGTAAGTTATGGGGCAGTAACATCACACTTTTCAAAACGTGTTTTTCAGCCCGAAATAAACACGTTTTTTCAGGCAACTGAATCTCCTTGTAACAGCAAGCTTCAGAAGTGCCCACACACTCAGCCCTTAACCCCAGTGTACAGAAAGTGTCAAAACGTGTTTTTCAGCAGAAATAAACATGTTTCTGCAAGTTTGGTCAACCCCATGTAAGTTATGGGGCAGTAACATCACACTTTTCAAAACGTGTTTTTCAGCCCGAAATAAACGCGTTTTTTCAGACAACTGAATCTCCTTGTAACAGCAAGCTTCAGAAGAGCCCACACACTCAGCCCTTAACCCCAGTGTACAGAAAGTGTCAAAACGTGTTTTTCAGCAGAAATAAACATGTTTCTGCAAGTTTGGTCAACCCCATGTAAGTTATGGGGCAGTAACATCACACTTTTCAAAACGTGTTTTTCAGCCCGAAATAAACGCGTTTTTTCAGGCAACTGAATCTACTTGTAACAGCAAGGCTCAGAAGTGCCCACACACTCAGCCCTTAACCCCAGTGTACAGAAAGTGTCAAAACATGTTTTTCAGCAGAAATAAACATGTTTCTGCAAGTTTGGTCAACCCCATGTAAGTTATGGGGCAGTAACATCACACTTTTCAAAACGTGTTTTTCAGCCCGAAATAAACGCGTTTTTTCAGACAACTGAATCTCCTTGTAACAGCAAGCTTCAGAAGAGCCCACACACTCAGCCCTTAACCCCAGTGTACAGAAAGTGTCAAAACGTGTTTTTCAGCAGAAATAAACATGTTTCTGCAAGTTTGGTCAACCCCATGTAAGTTATGGGGCAGTAACATCACACTTTTCAAAACGTGTTTTTCAGCCCGAAATAAACGCGTTTTTTCAGGCAACTGAATCTCCTTGTAACAGCAAGCTTCAGAAGAGCCCACACACTCAGCCCTTAACCCCAGTGTACAGAAAGTGTCAAAACGTGTTTTTCAGCAGAAATAAACATGTTTCTGCAAGTTTGGTCAACCCCATGTAAGTTATGGGGCAGTAACATCACACTTTTCAAAACGTGTTTTTCAGCCCGAAATAAACGCGTTTTTTCAGACAACTGAATCTCCTTGTAACAGCAAGCTTCAGAAGAGCCCACACACTCAGCCCTTAACCCCAGTGTACAGAAAGTGTCAAAACGTGTTTTTCAGCAGAAATAAACATGTTTCTGCAAGTTTGGTCAACCCCATGTAAGTTATGGGGCAGTAACATCACACTTTTCAAAACGTGTTTTTCAGCCCGAAATAAACGCGTTTTTTCAGACAACTGAATCTCCTTGTAAAAGCAAGGCTCAGAAGTGCCCACACACTCAGCCCTTAACCCCAGTGTACAGAAAGTGTCAAAACGTGTTTTTCAGCAGAAATAAACATGTTTCTGCAAGTTTGGTCAACCCCATGTAAGTTATGGGGCAGTAACATCACACTTTTCAAAACGTGTTTTTCAGCCCGAAATAAACACGTTTTTTCAGGCAACTGAATCTCCTTGTAACAGCAAGCTTCAGAAGAGCCCACACACTCAGCCCTTAACCCCAGTGTACAGAAAGTGTCAAAACGTGTTTTTCAGCAGAAATAAACATGTTTCTGCAAGTTTGGTCAACCCCATGTAAGTTATGGGGCAGTAACATCACACTTTTCAAAACGTGTTTTTCAGCCCGAAATAAACGCGTTTTTTCAGGCAACTGAATCTACTTGTAAAAGCAAGGCTCAGAAGTGCCCACACACTCACCCCTTAACCCCAGTGTACAGAAAGTGTCAAAACGTGTTTTTCAGCAGAAATAAACATGTTTCTGCAAGTTTGGTCAACCCCATGTAAGTTATGGGGCAGTAACATCACATTTTTCAAAACGTGTTTTTCAGCCCGAAATAAACGCGTTTTTTCAGACAACTGAATCTCCTTGTAACAGCAAGGCTCAGAAGAGCCCACACACTCAGCCCTTAACCCCAGTGTACAGAAAATGTCAAAACGTGTTTTTCAGCAGAAATAAACATGTTTCTGCAAGTTTGGTCAACCCCATGTAAGTTATGGGGCAGTAACATCACACTTTTCAAAACGTGTTTTTCAGCCCGAAATAAACGCGTTTTTTCAGGCAACTGAATCTCCTTGTAACAACAAGGCACAGAAGTGCCCACACACTCAGCCCTTAACCCCAGTGTACAGAAAGTGTCAAAACATGTTTTTCAGCAGAAATAAACATGTTTCTGCAAGTTTGGTCAACCCCATGTAAGTTATGGGGCAGTAACATCACACTTTTCAAAACGTGTTTTTCAGCCCGAAATAAACACGTTTTTTCAGGCAACTGAATCTCCTTGTAACAGCAAGCTTCAGAAGAGCCCACACACTCAGCCCTTAACCCCAGTGTACAGAAAGTGTCAAAACGTGTTTTTCAGCAGAAATAAACATGTTTCTGCAAGTTTGGTCAACCCCATGTAAGTTATGGGGCAGTAACATCACACTTTTCAAAACGTGTTTTTCAGCCCGAAATAAACGCGTTTTTTCAGGCAACTGAATCTACTTGTAAAAGCAAGGCTCAGAAGTGCCCACACACTCAGCCCTTAACCCCAGTGTACAGAAAGTGTCAAAACATGTTTTTCAGCAGAAATAAACATGTTTCTGCAAGTTTGGTCAACCCCATGTAAGTTATGGGGCAGTAACATCACACTTTTCAAAACGTGTTTTTCAGCCCGAAATAAACGCGTTTTTTCAGACAACTGAATCTCCTTGTAACAGCAAGCTTCAGAAGAGCCCACACACTCAGCCCTTAACCCCAGTGTACAGAAAGTGTCAAAACGTGTTTTTCAGCAGAAATAAACATGTTTCTGCAAGTTTGGTCAACCCCATGTAAGTTATGGGGCAGTAACATCACACTTTTCAAAACGTGTTTTTCAGCCCGAAATAAACGCGTTTTTTCAGGCAACTGAATCTCCTTGTAACAGCAAGCTTCAGAAGAGCCCACACACTCAGCCCTTAACCCCAGTGTACAGAAAGTGTCAAAACGTGTTTTTCAGCAGAAATAAACATGTTTCTGCAAGTTTGGTCAACCCCATGTAAGTTATGGGGCAGTAACATCACACTTTTCAAAACGTGTTTTTCAGCCCGAAATAAACGCGTTTTTTCAGACAACTGAATCTCCTTGTAACAGCAAGCTTCAGAAGAGCCCACACACTCAGCCCTTAACCCCAGTGTACAGAAATTGTCAAAACATGTTTTTCAGCAGAAATAAACATGTTTCTGCAAGTTTGGTCAACCCCAGGTAAGTTATGGGGCAGTAACATCACACTTTTCAAAACGTGTTTTTCAGCCCGAAATAAACGCGTTTTTTCAGGCAACTGAATCTCCTTGTAACAGCAAGGCTCAGAAGTGCCCACACACTCAGCCCTTAACCCCAGTGTACAGAAAGTGTCAAAACATGATTTTCAGCAGAAATAAACATGTTTCTGCAAGTTTGGTCAACCCCATGTAAGTTATGGGGCAGTAACATCACACTTTTCAAAACGTGTTTTTCAGCCCGAAATAAACACGTTTTTTCAGGCAACTGAATCTCCTTGTAACAGCAAGCTTCAGAAGAGCCCACACACTCAGCCCTTAACCCCAGTGTACAGAAAGTGTCAAAACGTGTTTTTCAGCAGAAATAAACATGTTTCTGCAAGTTTGGTCAACCCCATGTAAGTTATGGGGCAGTAACATCACACTTTTCAAAACGTGTTTTTCAGCCCGAAATAAACGCGTTTTTTCAGACAACTGAATCTCCTTGTAAAAGCAAGGCTCAGAAGTGCCCACACACTCAGCCCTTAACCCCAGTGTACAGAAAGTGTCAAAACGTGTTTTTCAGCAGAAATAAACATGTTTCTGCAAGTTTCTTCAACCCCATGTAAGTTATGGGGCAGTAACATCACACTTTTCAAAACGTGTTTTTCAGCCCGAAATAAACGCGTTTTTTCAGGCAACTGAATCTCCTTGTAACAGCAAGGCTCAGAAGTGCCCACACACTCAGCCCTTAACCCCAGTGTACAGAAAGTGTCAAAACATGATTTTCAGCAGAAATAAACATGTTTCTGCAAGTTTGGTCAACCCCATGTAAGTTATGGGGCAGTAACATCACACTTTTCAAAACGTGTTTTTCAGCCCGAAATAAACACGTTTTTTCAGGCAACTGAATCTCCTTGTAACAGCAAGCTTCAGAAGAGCCCACACACTCAGCCCTTAACCCCAGTGTACAGAAAGTGTCAAAACGTGTTTTTCAGCAGAAATAAACATGTTTCTGCAAGTTTGGTCAACCCCATGTAAGTTATGGGGCAGTAACATCACACTTTTCAAAACGTGTTTTTCAGCCCGAAATAAACGCGTTTTTTCAGGCAACTGAATCTACTTGTAACAACAAGGCTCAGAAGTGCCCACACACTCAGCCCTTAACCCCAGTGTACAGAAAGTGTCAAAACATGTTTTTCAGCAGAAATAAACATGTTTCTGCAAGTTTGGTCAACCCCATGTAAGTTATGGGGCAGTAACATCACACTTTTCAAAACGTGTTTTTCAGCCCGAAATAAACACGTTTTTTCAGGCAACTGAATCTCCTTGTAACAGCAAGCTTCAGAAGAGCCCACACACTCAGCCCTTAACCCCAGTGTACAGAAAGTGTCAAAACATGTTTTTCAGCAGAAATAAACATGTTTCTGCAAGTTTGGTCAACCCCATGTAAGTTATGGGGCAGTAACATCACACTTTTCAAAACGTGTTTTTCAGCCCGAAATAAACACGTTTTTTCAGGCAACTGAATCTCCTTGTAACAGCAAGCTTCAGAAGTGCCCACACACTCAGCCCTTAACCCCAGTGTACAGAAAGTGTCAAAACGTGTTTTTCAGCAGAAATAAACATGTTTCTGCAAGTTTGGTCAACCCCATGTAAGTTATGGGGCAGTAACATCACACTTTTCAAAACGTGTTTTTCAGCCCGAAATAAACGCGTTTTTTCAGACAACTGAATCTCCTTGTAACAGCAAGCTTCAGAAGAGCCCACACACTCAGCCCTTAACCCCAGTGTACAGAAAGTGTCAAAACGTGTTTTTCAGCAGAAATAAACATGTTTCTGCAAGTTTGGTCAACCCCATGTAAGTTATGGGGCAGTAACATCACACTTTTCAAAACGTGTTTTTCAGCCCGAAATAAACGCGTTTTTTCAGGCAACTGAATCTACTTGTAACAGCAAGGCTCAGAAGTGCCCACACACTCAGCCCTTAACCCCAGTGTACAGAAAGTGTCAAAACATGTTTTTCAGCAGAAATAAACATGTTTCTGCAAGTTTGGTCAACCCCATGTAAGTTATGGGGCAGTAACATCACACTTTTCAAAACGTGTTTTTCAGCCCGAAATAAACGCGTTTTTTCAGACAACTGAATCTCCTTGTAAAAGCAAGGCTCAGAAGTGCCCACACACTCAGCCCTTAACCCCAGTGTACAGAAAGTGTCAAAACGTGTTTTTCAGCAGAAATAAACATGTTTCTGCAAGTTTGGTCAACCCCATGTAAGTTATGGGGCAGTAACATCACACTTTTCAAAACGTGTTTTTCAGCCCGAAATAAACACGTTTTTTCAGGCAACTGAATCTCCTTGTAACAGCAAGCTTCAGAAGTGCCCACACACTCAGCCCTTAACCCCAGTGTACAGAAAGTGTCAAAACGTGTTTTTCAGCAGAAATAAACATGTTTCTGCAAGTTTGGTCAACCCCATGTAAGTTATGGGGCAGTAACATCACACTTTTCAAAACGTGTTTTTCAGCCCGAAATAAACGCGTTTTTTCAGACAACTGAATCTCCTTGTAAGAGCAAGCTTCAGAAGAGCCCACACACTCAGCCCTTAACCCCAGTGTACAGAAAGTGTCAAAACGTGTTTTTCAGCAGAAATAAACATGTTTCTGCAAGTTTGGTCAACCCCATGTAAGTTATGGGGCAGTAACATCACACTTTTCAAAACGTGTTTTTCAGCCCGAAATAAACGCGTTTTTTCAGGCAACTGAATCTACTTGTAACAGCAAGGCTCAGAAGTGCCCACACACTCAGCCCTTAACCCCAGTGTACAGAAAGTGTCAAAACATTTTTTTCAGCAGAAATAAACATGTTTCTGCAAGTTTGGTCAACCCCATGTAAGTTATGGGGCAGTAACATCACACTTTTCAAAACGTGTTTTTCAGCCCGAAATAAACGCGTTTTTTCAGACAACTGAATCTCCTTGTAACAGCAAGCTTCAGAAGAGCCCACACACTCAGCCCTTAACCCCAGTGTACAGAAAGTGTCAAAACGTGTTTTTCAGCAGAAATAAACATGTTTCTGCAAGTTTGGTCAACCCCATGTAAGTTATGGGGCAGTAACATCACACTTTTCAAAACGTGTTTTTCAGCCCGAAATAAACGTATTTTTTCAGGCAACTGAATCTCCTTGTAACAGCAAGCTTCAGAAGAGCCCACACACTCAGCCCTTAACCCCAGTGTACAGAAAGTGTCAAAACGTGTTTTTCAGCAGAAATAAACATGTTTCTGCAAGTTTGGTCAACCCCATGTAAGTTATGGGGCAGTAACATCACACTTTTCAAAACGTGTTTTTCAGCCCGAAATAAACGCGTTTTTTCAGACAACTGAATCTCCTTGTAACAGCAAGCTTCAGAAGAGCCCACACACTCAGCCCTTAACCCCAGTGTACAGAAATTGTCAAAACATGTTTTTCAGCAGAAATAAACATGTTTCTGCAAGTTTGGTCAACCCCAGGTAAGTTATGGGGCAGTAACATCACACTTTTCAAAACGTGTTTTTCAGCCCGAAATAAACGCGTTTTTTCAGGCAACTGAATCTCCTTGTAACAGCAAGGCTCAGAAGTGCCCACACACTCAGCCCTTAACCCCAGTGTACAGAAAGTGTCAAAACATGATTTTCAGCAGAAATAAACATGTTTCTGCAAGTTTGGTCAACCCCATGTAAGTTATGGGGCAGTAACATCACACTTTTCAAAACGTGTTTTTCAGCCCGAAATAAACACGTTTTTTCAGGCAACTGAATCTCCTTGTAACAGCAAGCTTCAGAAGAGCCCACACACTCAGCCCTTAACCCCAGTGTACAGAAAGTTTCAAAACGTGTTTTTCAGCAGAAATAAACATGTTTCTGCAAGTTTGGTCAACCCCATGTAAGTTATGGGGCAGTAACATCACTCTTTACAAAACGTGTTTTTCAGCCCGAAATAAACGCGTTTTTTCAGGCAACTGAATCTACTTGTAAAAACAAGGCTCAGAAGTGCCCACACACTCAGCCCTTAACCCCAGTGTACAGAAAGTGTCAAAACATGTTTTTCAGCAGAAATAAACATGTTTCTGCAAGTTTGGTCAACCCCAGGTAAGTTATGGGGCAGTAACATCACACTTTTCAAAACGTGTTTTTCGGCCCGAAATAAACGCGTTTTTTCAGGCAACTGAATCTCCTTGTAACAGCAAGGCTCAGAAGTGCCCACACACTCAGCCCTTAACCCCAGTGTACAGAAAGTGTCAAAACATGATTTTCAGCAGAAATAAACATGTTTCTGCAAGTTTGGTCAACCCCATGTAAGTTATGGGGCAGTAACATCACACTTTTCAAAACGTGTTTTTCAGCCCGAAATAAACACGTTTTTTCAGGCAACTGAATCTCCTTGTAACAGCAAGCTTCAGAAGAGCCCACACACTCAGCCCTTAACCCCAGTGTACAGAAAGTGTCAAAACGTGTTTTTCAGCAGAAATAAACATGTTTCTGCAAGTTTGGTCAACCCCATGTAAGTTATGGGGCAGTAACATCACTCTTTTCAAAACGTGTTTTTCAGCCCGAAATAAACGCGTTTTTTCAGGCAACTGAATCTACTTGTAAAAGCAAGGCTCAGAAGTGCCCACACACTCAGCCCTTAACCCCAGTGTACAGAAAGTGTCAAAACATGTTTTTCAGCAGAAATAAACATGTTTCTGCAAGTTTGGTCAACCCCATGTAAGTTATGGGGCAGTAACATCACACTTTTCAAAACGTGTTTTTCAGCCCGAAATAAACACGTTTTTTCAGGCAACTGAATCTCCTTGTAACAGCAAGCTTCAGAAGAGCCCACACACTCAGCCCTTAACCCCAGTGTACAGAAAGTGTCAAAACATGTTTTTCAGCAGAAATAAACATGTTTCTGCAAGTTTGGTCAACCCCATGTAAGTTATGGGGCAGTAACATCACACTTTTCAAAACGTGTTTTTCAGCCCGAAATAAACGCGTTTTTTCAGGCAACTGAATCTACTTGTAACAACAAGGCTCAGAAGTGCCCACACACTCAGCCCTTAACCCCAGTGTACAGAAAGTGTCAAAACATGTTTTTCAGCAGAAATAAACATGTTTCTGCAAGTTTGGTCAACCCCATGTAAGTTATGGGGCAGTAACATCACACTTTTCAAAACGTGTTTTTCAGCCCGAAATAAACACGTTTTTTCAGGCAACTGAATCTCCTTGTAACAGCAAGCTTCAGAAGTGCCCACACACTCAGCCCTTAACCCCAGTGTACAGAAAGTGTCAAAACGTGTTTTTCAGCAGAAATAAACATGTTTCTGCAAGTTTGGTCAACCCCATGTAAGTTATGGGGCAGTAACATCACACTTTTCAAAACGTGTTTTTCAGCCCGAAATAAACGCGTTTTTTCAGACAACTGAATCTCCTTGTAACAGCAAGCTTCAGAAGAGCCCACACACTCAGCCCTTAACCCCAGTGTACAGAAAGTGTCAAAACGTGTTTTTCAGCAGAAATAAACATGTTTCTGCAAGTTTGGTCAACCCCATGTAAGTTATGGGGCAGTAACATCACACTTTTCAAAACGTGTTTTTCAGCCCGAAATAAACGCGTTTTTTCAGGCAACTGAATCTACTTGTAACAGCAAGGCTCAGAAGTGCCCACACACTCAGCCCTTAACCCCAGTGTACAGAAAGTGTCAAAACATGTTTTTCAGCAGAAATAAACATGTTTCTGCAAGTTTGGTCAACCCCATGTAAGTTATGGGGCAGTAACATCACACTTTTCAAAACGTGTTTTTCAGCCCGAAATAAACGCGTTTTTTCAGACAACTGAATCTCCTTGTAACAGCAAGCTTCAGAAGAGCCCACACACTCAGCCCTTAACCCCAGTGTACAGAAAGTGTCAAAACGTGTTTTTCAGCAGAAATAAACATGTTTCTGCAAGTTTGGTCAACCCCATGTAAGTTATGGGGCAGTAACATCACACTTTTCAAAACGTGTTTTTCAGCCCGAAATAAACGCGTTTTTTCAGGCAACTGAATCTCCTTGTAACAGCAAGCTTCAGAAGAGCCCACACACTCAGCCCTTAACCCCAGTGTACAGAAAGTGTCAAAACGTGTTTTTCAGCAGAAATAAACATGTTTCTGCAAGTTTGGTCAACCCCATGTAAGTTATGGGGCAGTAACATCACACTTTTCAAAACGTGTTTTTCAGCCCGAAATAAACGCGTTTTTTCAGACAACTGAATCTCCTTGTAACAGCAAGCTTCAGAAGAGCCCACACACTCAGCCCTTAACCCCAGTGTACAGAAATTGTCAAAACATGTTTTTCAGCAGAAATAAACATGTTTCTGCAAGTTTGGTCAACCCCAGGTAAGTTATGGGGCAGTAACATCACACTTTTCAAAACGTGTTTTTCAGCCCGAAATAAACGCGTTTTTTCAGGCAACTGAATCTCCTTGTAACAGCAAGGCTCAGAAGTGCCCACACACTCAGCCCTTAACCCCAGTGTACAGAAAGTGTCAAAACATGATTTTCAGCAGAAATAAACATGTTTCTGCAAGTTTGGTCAACCCCATGTAAGTTATGGGGCAGTAACATCACACTTTTCAAAACGTGTTTTTCAGCCCGAAATAAACACGTTTTTTCAGGCAACTGAATCTCCTTGTAACAGCAAGCTTCAGAAGAGCCCACACACTCAGCCCTTAACCCCAGTGTACAGAAAGTGTCAAAACGTGTTTTTCAGCAGAAATAAACATGTTTCTGCAAGTTTGGTCAACCCCATGTAAGTTATGGGGCAGTAACATCACTCTTTTCAAAACGTGTTTTTCAGCCCGAAATAAACGCGTTTTTTCAGGCAACTGAATCTACTTGTAAAAGCAAGGCTCAGAAGTGCCCACACACTCAGCCCTTAACCCCAGTGTACAGAAAGTGTCAAAACATGTTTTTCAGCAGAAATAAACATGTTTCTGCAAGTTTGGTCAACCCCAGGTAAGTTATGGGGCAGTAACATCACACTTTTCAAAACGTGTTTTTCAGCCCGAAATAAACGCGTTTTTTCAGGCAACTGAATCTCCTTGTAACAGCAAGGCTCAGAAGTGCCCACACACTCAGCCCTTAACCCCAGTGTACAGAAAGTGTCAAAACATGATTTTCAGCAGAAATAAACATGTTTCTGCAAGTTTGGTCAACCCCATGTAAGTTATGGGGCAGTAACATCACACTTTTCAAAACGTGTTTTTCAGCCCGAAATAAACACGTTTTTTCAGGCAACTGAATCTCCTTGTAACAGCAAGCTTCAGAAGAGCCCACACACTCAGCCCTTAACCCCAGTGTACAGAAAGTGTCAAAACGTGTTTTTCAGCAGAAATAAACATGTTTCTGCAAGTTTGGTCAACCCCATGTAAGTTATGGGGCAGTAACATCACACTTTTCAAAACGTGTTTTTCAGCCCGAAATAAACACGTTTTTTCAGGCAACTGAATCTCCTTGTAACAGCAAGCTTCAGAAGAGCCCACACACTCAGCCCTTAACCCCAGTGTACAGAAAGTGTCAAAACATGTTTTTCAGCAGAAATAAACATGTTTCTGCAAGTTTGGTCAACCCCATGTAAGTTATGGGGCAGTAACATCACACTTTTCAAAACGTGTTTTTCAGCCCGAAATAAACACGTTTTTTCAGGCAACTGAATCTCCTTGTAACAGCAAGCTTCAGAAGTGCCCACACACTCAGCCCTTAACCCCAGTGTACAGAAAGTGTCAAAACGTGTTTTTCAGCAGAAATAAACATGTTTCTGCAAGTTTGGTCAACCCCATGTAAGTTATGGGGCAGTAACATCACACTTTTCAAAACGTGTTTTTCAGCCCGAAATAAACGCGTTTTTTCAGACAACTGAATCTCCTTGTAACAGCAAGCTTCAGAAGAGCCCACACACTCAGCCCTTAACCCCAGTGTACAGAAAGTGTCAAAACGTGTTTTTCAGCAGAAATAAACATGTTTCTGCAAGTTTGGTCAACCCCATGTAAGTTATGGGGCAGTAACATCACACTTTTCAAAACGTGTTTTTCAGCCCGAAATAAACGCGTTTTTTCAGGCAACTGAATCTACTTGTAACAGCAAGGCTCAGAAGTGCCCACACACTCAGCCCTTAACCCCAGTGTACAGAAAGTGTCAAAACATGTTTTTCAGCAGAAATAAACATGTTTCTGCAAGTTTGGTCAACCCCATGTAAGTTATGGGGCAGTAACATCACACTTTTCAAAACGTGTTTTTCAGCCCGAAATAAACGCGTTTTTTCAGACAACTGAATCTCCTTGTAACAGCAAGCTTCAGAAGAGCCCACACACTCAGCCCTTAACCCCAGTGTACAGAAAGTGTCAAAACGTGTTTTTCAGCAGAAATAAACATGTTTCTGCAAGTTTGGTCAACCCCATGTAAGTTATGGGGCAGTAACATCACACTTTTCAAAACGTGTTTTTCAGCCCGAAATAAACGCGTTTTTTCAGGCAACTGAATCTCCTTGTAACAGCAAGCTTCAGAAGAGCCCACACACTCAGCCCTTAACCCCAGTGTACAGAAAGTGTCAAAACGTGTTTTTCAGCAGAAATAAACATGTTTCTGCAAGTTTGGTCAACCCCATGTAAGTTATGGGGCAGTAACATCACACTTTTCAAAACGTGTTTTTCAGCCCGAAATAAACGCGTTTTTTCAGACAACTGAATCTCCTTGTAACAGCAAGCTTCAGAAGAGCCCACACACTCAGCCCTTAACCCCAGTGTACAGAAAGTGTCAAAACGTGTTTTTCAGCAGAAATAAACATGTTTCTGCAAGTTTGGTCAACCCCATGTAAGTTATGGGGCAGTAACATCACACTTTTCAAAACGTGTTTTTCAGCCCGAAATAAACGCGTTTTTTCAGACAACTGAATCTCCTTGTAAAAGCAAGGCTCAGAAGTGCCCACACACTCAGCCCTTAACCCCAGTGTACAGAAAGTGTCAAAACGTGTTTTTCAGCAGAAATAAACATGTTTCTGCAAGTTTGGTCAACCCCATGTAAGTTATGGGGCAGTAACATCACACTTTTCAAAACGTGTTTTTCAGCCCGAAATAAACACGTTTTTTCAGGCAACTGAATCTCCTTGTAACAGCAAGCTTCAGAAGAGCCCACACACTCAGCCCTTAACCCCAGTGTACAGAAAGTGTCAAAACGTGTTTTTCAGCAGAAATAAACATGTTTCTGCAAGTTTGGTCAACCCCATGTAAGTTATGGGGCAGTAACATCACACTTTTCAAAACGTGTTTTTCAGCCCGAAATAAACGCGTTTTTTCAGGCAACTGAATCTACTTGTAAAAGCAAGGCTCAGAAGTGCCCACACACTCACCCCTTAACCCCAGTGTACAGAAAGTGTCAAAACGTGTTTTTCAGCAGAAATAAACATGTTTCTGCAAGTTTGGTCAACCCCATGTAAGTTATGGGGCAGTAACATCACATTTTTCAAAACGTGTTTTTCAGCCCGAAATAAACGCGTTTTTTCAGACAACTGAATCTCCTTGTAACAGCAAGGCTCAGAAGAGCCCACACACTCAGCCCTTAACCCCAGTGTACAGAAAATGTCAAAACGTGTTTTTCAGCAGAAATAAACATGTTTCTGCAAGTTTGGTCAACCCCATGTAAGTTATGGGGCAGTAACATCACACTTTTCAAAACGTGTTTTTCAGCCCGAAATAAACGCGTTTTTTCAGGCAACTGAATCTCCTTGTAACAACAAGGCACAGAAGTGCCCACACACTCAGCCCTTAACCCCAGTGTACAGAAAGTGTCAAAACATGTTTTTCAGCAGAAATAAACATGTTTCTGCAAGTTTGGTCAACCCCATGTAAGTTATGGGGCAGTAACATCACACTTTTCAAAACGTGTTTTTCAGCCCGAAATAAACACGTTTTTTCAGGCAACTGAATCTCCTTGTAACAGCAAGCTTCAGAAGAGCCCACACACTCAGCCCTTAACCCCAGTGTACAGAAAGTGTCAAAACGTGTTTTTCAGCAGAAATAAACATGTTTCTGCAAGTTTGGTCAACCCCATGTAAGTTATGGGGCAGTAACATCACACTTTTCAAAACGTGTTTTTCAGCCCGAAATAAACGCGTTTTTTCAGGCAACTGAATCTACTTGTAAAAGCAAGGCTCAGAAGTGCCCACACACTCAGCCCTTAACCCCAGTGTACAGAAAGTGTCAAAACATGTTTTTCAGCAGAAATAAACATGTTTCTGCAAGTTTGGTCAACCCCATGTAAGTTATGGGGCAGTAACATCACACTTTTCAAAACGTGTTTTTCAGCCCGAAATAAACGCGTTTTTTCAGACAACTGAATCTCCTTGTAACAGCAAGCTTCAGAAGAGCCCACACACTCAGCCCTTAACCCCAGTGTACAGAAAGTGTCAAAACGTGTTTTTCAGCAGAAATAAACATGTTTCTGCAAGTTTGGTCAACCCCATGTAAGTTATGGGGCAGTAACATCACACTTTTCAAAACGTGTTTTTCAGCCCGAAATAAACGCGTTTTTTCAGGCAACTGAATCTCCTTGTAACAGCAAGCTTCAGAAGAGCCCACACACTCAGCCCTTAACCCCAGTGTACAGAAAGTGTCAAAACGTGTTTTTCAGCAGAAATAAACATGTTTCTGCAAGTTTGGTCAACCCCATGTAAGTTATGGGGCAGTAACATCACACTTTTCAAAACGTGTTTTTCAGCCCGAAATAAACGCGTTTTTTCAGACAACTGAATCTCCTTGTAACAGCAAGCTTCAGAAGAGCCCACACACTCAGCCCTTAACCCCAGTGTACAGAAATTGTCAAAACATGTTTTTCAGCAGAAATAAACATGTTTCTGCAAGTTTGGTCAACCCCAGGTAAGTTATGGGGCAGTAACATCACACTTTTCAAAACGTGTTTTTCAGCCCGAAATAAACGCGTTTTTTCAGGCAACTGAATCTCCTTGTAACAGCAAGGCTCAGAAGTGCCCACACACTCAGCCCTTAACCCCAGTGTACAGAAAGTGTCAAAACATGATTTTCAGCAGAAATAAACATGTTTCTGCAAGTTTGGTCAACCCCATGTAAGTTATGGGGCAGTAACATCACACTTTTCAAAACGTGTTTTTCAGCCCGAAATAAACACGTTTTTTCAGGCAACTGAATCTCCTTGTAACAGCAAGCTTCAGAAGAGCCCACACACTCAGCCCTTAACCCCAGTGTACAGAAAGTGTCAAAACGTGTTTTTCAGCAGAAATAAACATGTTTCTGCAAGTTTGGTCAACCCCATGTAAGTTATGGGGCAGTAACATCACACTTTTCAAAACGTGTTTTTCAGCCCGAAATAAACGCGTTTTTTCAGACAACTGAATCTCCTTGTAAAAGCAAGGCTCAGAAGTGCCCACACACTCAGCCCTTAACCCCAGTGTACAGAAAGTGTCAAAACGTGTTTTTCAGCAGAAATAAACATGTTTCTGCAAGTTTCTTCAACCCCATGTAAGTTATGGGGCAGTAACATCACACTTTTCAAAACGTGTTTTTCAGCCCGAAATAAACGCGTTTTTTCAGGCAACTGAATCTCCTTGTAACAGCAAGGCTCAGAAGTGCCCACACACTCAGCCCTTAACCCCAGTGTACAGAAAGTGTCAAAACATGATTTTCAGCAGAAATAAACATGTTTCTGCAAGTTTGGTCAACCCCATGTAAGTTATGGGGCAGTAACATCACACTTTTCAAAACGTGTTTTTCAGCCCGAAATAAACACGTTTTTTCAGGCAACTGAATCTCCTTGTAACAGCAAGCTTCAGAAGAGCCCACACACTCAGCCCTTAACCCCAGTGTACAGAAAGTGTCAAAACGTGTTTTTCAGCAGAAATAAACATGTTTCTGCAAGTTTGGTCAACCCCATGTAAGTTATGGGGCAGTAACATCACACTTTTCAAAACGTGTTTTTCAGCCCGAAATAAACGCGTTTTTTCAGGCAACTGAATCTACTTGTAACAACAAGGCTCAGAAGTGCCCACACACTCAGCCCTTAACCCCAGTGTACAGAAAGTGTCAAAACATGTTTTTCAGCAGAAATAAACATGTTTCTGCAAGTTTGGTCAACCCCATGTAAGTTATGGGGCAGTAACATCACACTTTTCAAAACGTGTTTTTCAGCCCGAAATAAACACGTTTTTTCAGGCAACTGAATCTCCTTGTAACAGCAAGCTTCAGAAGAGCCCACACACTCAGCCCTTAACCCCAGTGTACAGAAAGTGTCAAAACATGTTTTTCAGCAGAAATAAACATGTTTCTGCAAGTTTGGTCAACCCCATGTAAGTTATGGGGCAGTAACATCACACTTTTCAAAACGTGTTTTTCAGCCCGAAATAAACACGTTTTTTCAGGCAACTGAATCTCCTTGTAACAGCAAGCTTCAGAAGTGCCCACACACTCAGCCCTTAACCCCAGTGTACAGAAAGTGTCAAAACGTGTTTTTCAGCAGAAATAAACATGTTTCTGCAAGTTTGGTCAACCCCATGTAAGTTATGGGGCAGTAACATCACACTTTTCAAAACGTGTTTTTCAGCCCGAAATAAACGCGTTTTTTCAGACAACTGAATCTCCTTGTAACAGCAAGCTTCAGAAGAGCCCACACACTCAGCCCTTAACCCCAGTGTACAGAAAGTGTCAAAACGTGTTTTTCAGCAGAAATAAACATGTTTCTGCAAGTTTGGTCAACCCCATGTAAGTTATGGGGCAGTAACATCACACTTTTCAAAACGTGTTTTTCAGCCCGAAATAAACGCGTTTTTTCAGGCAACTGAATCTACTTGTAACAGCAAGGCTCAGAAGTGCCCACACACTCAGCCCTTAACCCCAGTGTACAGAAAGTGTCAAAACATGTTTTTCAGCAGAAATAAACATGTTTCTGCAAGTTTGGTCAACCCCATGTAAGTTATGGGGCAGTAACATCACACTTTTCAAAACGTGTTTTTCAGCCCGAAATAAACGCGTTTTTTCAGACAACTGAATCTCCTTGTAAAAGCAAGGCTCAGAAGTGCCCACACACTCAGCCCTTAACCCCAGTGTACAGAAAGTGTCAAAACGTGTTTTTCAGCAGAAATAAACATGTTTCTGCAAGTTTGGTCAACCCCATGTAAGTTATGGGGCAGTAACATCACACTTTTCAAAACGTGTTTTTCAGCCCGAAATAAACACGTTTTTTCAGGCAACTGAATCTCCTTGTAACAGCAAGCTTCAGAAGAGCCCACACACTCAGCCCTTAACCCCAGTGTACAGAAAGTGTCAGAACGTGTTTTTCAGCAGAAATAAACATGTTTCTGCAAGTTTGGTCAACCCCATGTAAGTTATGGGGCAGTAACATCACACTTTTCAAAACGTGTTTTTCAGCCCGAAATAAACGCGTTTTTTCAGACAACTGAATCTCCTTGTAACAGCAAGCTTCAGAAGAGCCCACACACTCAGCCCTTAACCCCAGTGTACAGAAAGTGTCAAAACGTGTTTTTCAGCAGAAATAAACATGTTTCTGCAAGTTTGGTCAACCCCATGTAAGTTATGGGGCAGTAACATCACACTTTTCAAAACGTGTTTTTCAGCCCGAAATAAACGCGTTTTTTCAGACAACTGAATCTCCTTGTAAAAGCAAGGCTCAGAAGTGCCCACACACTCAGCCCTTAACCCCAGTGTACAGAAAGTGTCAAAACGTGTTTTTCAGCAGAAATAAACATGTTTCTGCAAGTTTGGTCAACCCCATGTAAGTTATGGGGCAGTAACATCACACTTTTCAAAACGTGTTTTTCAGCCCGAAATAAACACGTTTTTTCAGGCAACTGAATCTCCTTGTAACAGCAAGCTTCAGAAGAGCCCACACACTCAGCCCTTAACCCCAGTGTACAGAAAGTGTCAAAACGTGTTTTTCAGCAGAAATAAACATGTTTCTGCAAGTTTGGTCAACCCCATGTAAGTTATGGGGCAGTAACATCACACTTTTCAAAACGTGTTTTTCAGCCCGAAATAAACGCGTTTTTTCAGGCAACTGAATCTACTTGTAAAAGCAAGGCTCAGAAGTGCCCACACACTCACCCCTTAACCCCAGTGTACAGAAAGTGTCAAAACGTGTTTTTCAGCAGAAATAAACATGTTTCTGCAAGTTTGGTCAACCCCATGTAAGTTATGGGGCAGTAACATCACATTTTTCAAAACGTGTTTTTCAGCCCGAAATAAACGCGTTTTTTCAGACAACTGAATCTCCTTGTAACAGCAAGGCTCAGAAGAGCCCACACACTCAGCCCTTAACCCCAGTGTACAGAAAATGTCAAAACGTGTTTTTCAGCAGAAATAAACATGTTTCTGCAAGTTTGGTCAACCCCATGTAAGTTATGGGGCAGTAACATCACACTTTTCAAAACGTGTTTTTCAGCCCGAAATAAACGCGTTTTTTCAGGCAACTGAATCTACTTGTAACAACAAGGCTCAGAAGTGCCCACACACTCAGCCCTTAACCCCAGTGTACAGAAAGTGTCAAAACATGTTTTTCAGCAGAAATAAACATGTTTCTGCAAGTTTGGTCAACCCCATGTAAGTTATGGGGCAGTAACATCACACTTTTCAAAACGTGTTTTTCAGCCCGAAATAAACACGTTTTTTCAGGCAACTGAATCTCCTTGTAACAGCAAGCTTCAGAAGAGCCCACACACTCAGCCCTTAACCCCAGTGTACAGAAAGTGTCAAAACGTGTTTTTCAGCAGAAATAAACATGTTTCTGCAAGTTTGGTCAACCCCATGTAAGTTATGGGGCAGTAACATCACACTTTTCAAAACGTGTTTTTCAGCCCGAAATAAACGCGTTTTTTCAGGCAACTGAATCTACTTGTAACAACAAGGCTCAGAAGTGCCCACACACTCAGCCCTTAACCCCAGTGTACAGAAAGTGTCAAAACGTGTTTTTCAGCAGAAATAAACATGTTTCTGCAAGTTTGGTCAACCCCATGTAAGTTATGGGGCAGTAACATCACACTTTTCAAAACGTGTTTTTCAGCCCGAAATAAACACGTTTTTTCAGGCAACTGAATCTCCTTGTAACAGCAAGCTTCAGAAGAGCCCACACACTCAGCCCTTAACCCCAGTGTACAGAAAGTGTCAAAACATGTTTTTCAGCAGAAATAAACATGTTTCTGCAAGTTTGGTCAACCCCATGTAAGTTATGGGGCAGTAACATCACACTTTTCAAAACGTGTTTTTCAGCCCGAAATAAACACGTTTTTTCAGGCAACTGAATCTCCTTGTAACAGCAAGCTTCAGAAGAGCCCACACACTCAGCCCTTAACCCCAGTGTACAGAAAGTGTCAAAACGTGTTTTTCAGCAGAAATAAACATGTTTCTGCAAGTTTGGTCAACCCCATGTAAGTTATGGGGCAGTAACATCACACTTTTCAAAACGTGTTTTTCAGCCCGAAATAAACGCGTTTTTTCAGGCAACTGAATCTACTTGTAAAAGCAAGGCTCAGAAGTGCCCACACACTCAGCCCTTAACCCCAGTGTACAGAAAGTGTCAAAACATGTTTTTCAGCAGAAATAAACATGTTTCTGCAAGTTTGGTCAACCCCATGTAAGTTATGGGGCAGTAACATCACACTTTTCAAAACGTGTTTTTCAGCCCGAAATAAACACGTTTTTTCAGGCAACTGAATCTCCTTGTAACAGCAAGCTTCAGAAGAGCCCACACACTCAGCCCTTAACCCCAGTGTACAGAAAGTGTCAAAACGTGTTTTTCAGCAGAAATAAACATGTTTCTGCAAGTTTGGTCAACCCCATGTAAGTTATGGGGCAGTAACATCACACTTTTCAAAACGTGTTTTTCAGCCCGAAATAAACGCGTTTTTTCAGACAACTGAATCTCCTTGTAAAAGCAAGGCTCAGAAGTGCCCACACACTCAGCCCTTAACCCCAGTGTACAGAAAGTGTCAAAACGTGTTTTTCAGCAGAAATAAACATGTTTCTGCAAG
Source organism: Lepisosteus oculatus (assembly GCF_040954835.1). Lineage (NCBI taxonomy): Eukaryota > Metazoa > Chordata > Actinopteri > Semionotiformes > Lepisosteidae > Lepisosteus > Lepisosteus oculatus. The sequence continues at coordinate 25,469 of NW_027167684.1, forward strand.
TTTGGTCAACCCCATGTAAGTTATGGGGCAGTAACATCACACTTTTCAAAACGTGTTTTTCAGCCCGAAATAAACACGTTTTTTCAGGCAACTGAATCTCCTTGTAACAGCAAGCTTCAGAAGAGCCCACACACTCAGCCCTTAACCCCAGTGTACAGAAAGTGTCAAAACGTGTTTTTCAGCAGAAATAAACATGTTTCTGCAAGTTTGGTCAACCCCATGTAAGTTATGGGGCAGTAACATCACACTTTTCAAAACGTGTTTTTCAGCCCGAAATAAACGCGTTTTTTCAGGCAACTGAATCTACTTGTAACAACAAGGCTCAGAAGTGCCCACACACTCAGCCCTTAACCCCAGTGTACAGAAAGTGTCAAAACATGTTTTTCAGCAGAAATAAACATGTTTCTGCAAGTTTGGTCAACCCCATGTAAGTTATGGGGCAGTAACATCACACTTTTCAAAACGTGTTTTTCAGCCCGAAATAAACACGTTTTTTCAGGCAACTGAATCTCCTTGTAACGGCAAGCTTCAGAAGAGCCCACACACTCAGCCCTTAACCCCAGTGTACAGAAAGTGTCAAAACGTGTTTTTCAGCAGAAATAAACATGTTTCTGCAAGTTTGGTCAACCCCATGTAAGTTATGGGGCAGTAACATCACTCTGTTCAAAACGTGTTTTTCAGCCCGAAATAAACACGTTTTTTCAGGCAACTGAATCTCCTTGTAACAGCAAGCTTCAGAAGAGCCCACACACTCAGCCCTTAACCCCAGTGTACAGAAATTGTCAAAACATGTTTTTCAGCAGAAATATGTTTCTGCAAGTTTGGTCAACCCCAGGTAAGTTATGGGGCAGTAACATCACACTTTTCAAAACGTGTTTTTCAGCCCGAAATAAACGCGTTTTTTCAGGCAACTGAATCTCCTTGTAACAGCAAGGCTCAGAAGTGCCCACACACTCAGCCCTTAACCCCAGTGTACAGAAAGTGTCAAAACATGATTTTCAGCAGAAATAAACATGTTTCTGCAAGTTTGGTCAACCCCATGTAAGTTATGGGGCAGTAACATCACACTTTTCAAAACGTGTTTTTCAGCCCGAAATAAACACGTTTTTTCAGGCAACTGAATCTCCTTGTAACGGCAAGCTTCAGAAGAGCCCACACACTCAGCCCTTAACCCCAGTGTACAGAAAGTGTCAAAACGTGTTTTTCAGCAGAAATAAACATGTTTCTGCAAGTTTGGTCAACCCCATGTAAGTTATGGGGCAGTAACATCACTCTGTTCAAAACGTGTTTTTCAGCCCGAAATAAACACGTTTTTTCAGGCAACTGAATCTCCTTGTAACAGCAAGCTTCAGAAGAGCCCACACACTCAGCCCTTAACCCCAGTGTACAGAAATTGTCAAAACATGTTTTTCAGCAGAAATATGTTTCTGCAAGTTTGGTCAACCCCAGGTAAGTTATGGGGCAGTAACATCACACTTTTCAAAACGTGTTTTTCAGCCCGAAATAAACGCGTTTTTTCAGGCAACTGAATCTCCTTGTAACAGCAAGGCTCAGAAGTGCCCACACACTCAGCCCTTAACCCCAGTGTACAGAAAGTGTCAAAACATGATTTTCAGCAGAAATAAACATGTTTCTGCAAGTTTGGTCAACCCCATGTAAGTTATGGGGCAGTAACATCACACTTTTCAAAACGTGTTTTTCAGCCCGAAATAAACACGTTTTTTCAGGCAACTGAATCTCCTTGTAACAGCAAGCTTCAGAAGAGCCCACACACTCAGCCCTTAACCCCAGTGTACAGAAAGTGTCAAAACGTGTTTTTCAGCAGAAATAAACATGTTTCTGCAAGTTTGGTCAACCCCATGTAAGTTATGGGGCAGTAACATCACTCTTTTCAAAACGTGTTTTTCAGCCCGAAATAAACGCGTTTTTTCAGGCAACTGAATCTACTTGTAAAAGCAAGGCTCAGAAGTGCCCACACACTCAGCCCTTAACCCCAGTGTACAGAAAGTGTCAAAACATGTTTTTCAGCAGAAATAAACATGTTTCTGCAAGTTTGGTCAACCCCATGTAAGTTATGGGGCAGTAACATCACACTTTTCAAAACGTGTTTTTCAGCCCGAAATAAACACGTTTTTTCAGGCAACTGAATCTCCTTGTAACAGCAAGCTTCAGAAGAGCCCACACACTCAGCCCTTAACCCCAGTGTACAGAAAGTGTCAAAACGTGTTTTTCAGCAGAAATAAACATGTTTCTGCAAGTTTGGTCAACCCCATGTAAGTTATGGGGCAGTAACATCACACTTTTCAAAACGTGTTTTTCAGCCCGAAATAAACGCGTTTTTTCAGGCAACTGAATCTACTTGTAACAACAAGGCTCAGAAGTGCCCACACACTCAGCCCTTAACCCCAGTGTACAGAAAGTGTCAAAACATGTTTTTCAGCAGAAATAAACATGTTTCTGCAAGTTTGGTCAACCCCATGTAAGTTATGGGGCAGTAACATCACACTTTTCAAAACGTGTTTTTCAGCCCGAAATAAACACGTTTTTTCAGGCAACTGAATCTCCTTGTAACAGCAAGCTTCAGAAGAGCCCACACACTCAGCCCTTAACCCCAGTGTACAGAAAGTGTCAAAACATGTTTTTCAGCAGAAATAAACATGTTTCTGCAAGTTTGGTCAACCCCATGTAAGTTATGGGGCAGTAACATCACACTTTTCAAAACGTGTTTTTCAGCCCGAAATAAACACGTTTTTTCAGGCAACTGAATCTCCTTGTAACAGCAAGCTTCAGAAGTGCCCACACACTCAGCCCTTAACCCCAGTGTACAGAAAGTGTCAAAACGTGTTTTTCAGCAGAAATAAACATGTTTCTGCAAGTTTGGTCAACCCCATGTAAGTTATGGGGCAGTAACATCACACTTTTCAAAACGTGTTTTTCAGCCCGAAATAAACGCGTTTTTTCAGACAACTGAATCTCCTTGTAACAGCAAGCTTCAGAAGAGCCCACACACTCAGCCCTTAACCCCAGTGTACAGAAAGTGTCAAAACGTGTTTTTCAGCAGAAATAAACATGTTTCTGCAAGTTTGGTCAACCCCATGTAAGTTATGGGGCAGTAACATCACACTTTTCAAAACGTGTTTTTCAGCCCGAAATAAACGCGTTTTTTCAGGCAACTGAATCTACTTGTAACAGCAAGGCTCAGAAGTGCCCACACACTCAGCCCTTAACCCCAGTGTACAGAAAGTGTCAAAACATGTTTTTCAGCAGAAATAAACATGTTTCTGCAAGTTTGGTCAACCCCATGTAAGTTATGGGGCAGTAACATCACACTTTTCAAAACGTGTTTTTCAGCCCGAAATAAACGCGTTTTTTCAGACAACTGAATCTCCTTGTAACAGCAAGCTTCAGAAGAGCCCACACACTCAGCCCTTAACCCCAGTGTACAGAAAGTGTCAAAACGTGTTTTTCAGCAGAAATAAACATGTTTCTGCAAGTTTGGTCAACCCCATGTAAGTTATGGGGCAGTAACATCACACTTTTCAAAACGTGTTTTTCAGCCCGAAATAAACGCGTTTTTTCAGGCAACTGAATCTCCTTGTAACAGCAAGCTTCAGAAGAGCCCACACACTCAGCCCTTAACCCCAGTGTACAGAAAGTGTCAAAACGTGTTTTTCAGCAGAAATAAACATGTTTCTGCAAGTTTGGTCAACCCCATGTAAGTTATGGGGCAGTAACATCACACTTTTCAAAACGTGTTTTTCAGCCCGAAATAAACGCGTTTTTTCAGACAACTGAATCTCCTTGTAACAGCAAGCTTCAGAAGAGCCCACACACTCAGCCCTTAACCCCAGTGTACAGAAATTGTCAAAACATGTTTTTCAGCAGAAATAAACATGTTTCTGCAAGTTTGGTCAACCCCAGGTAAGTTATGGGGCAGTAACATCACACTTTTCAAAACGTGTTTTTCAGCCCGAAATAAACGCGTTTTTTCAGGCAACTGAATCTCCTTGTAACAGCAAGGCTCAGAAGTGCCCACACACTCAGCCCTTAACCCCAGTGTACAGAAAGTGTCAAAACATGATTTTCAGCAGAAATAAACATGTTTCTGCAAGTTTGGTCAACCCCATGTAAGTTATGGGGCAGTAACATCACACTTTTCAAAACGTGTTTTTCAGCCCGAAATAAACACGTTTTTTCAGGCAACTGAATCTCCTTGTAACAGCAAGCTTCAGAAGAGCCCACACACTCAGCCCTTAACCCCAGTGTACAGAAAGTTTCAAAACGTGTTTTTCAGCAGAAATAAACATGTTTCTGCAAGTTTGGTCAACCCCATGTAAGTTATGGGGCAGTAACATCACTCTTTACAAAACGTGTTTTTCAGCCCGAAATAAACGCGTTTTTTCAGGCAACTGAATCTACTTGTAAAAACAAGGCTCAGAAGTGCCCACACACTCAGCCCTTAACCCCAGTGTACAGAAAGTGTCAAAACATGTTTTTCAGCAGAAATAAACATGTTTCTGCAAGTTTGGTCAACCCCAGGTAAGTTATGGGGCAGTAACATCACACTTTTCAAAACGTGTTTTTCGGCCCGAAATAAACGCGTTTTTTCAGGCAACTGAATCTCCTTGTAACAGCAAGGCTCAGAAGTGCCCACACACTCAGCCCTTAACCCCAGTGTACAGAAAGTGTCAAAACATGATTTTCAGCAGAAATAAACATGTTTCTGCAAGTTTGGTCAACCCCATGTAAGTTATGGGGCAGTAACATCACACTTTTCAAAACGTGTTTTTCAGCCCGAAATAAACACGTTTTTTCAGGCAACTGAATCTCCTTGTAACAGCAAGCTTCAGAAGAGCCCACACACTCAGCCCTTAACCCCAGTGTACAGAAAGTGTCAAAACGTGTTTTTCAGCAGAAATAAACATGTTTCTGCAAGTTTGGTCAACCCCATGTAAGTTATGGGGCAGTAACATCACTCTTTTCAAAACGTGTTTTTCAGCCCGAAATAAACGCGTTTTTTCAGGCAACTGAATCTACTTGTAAAAGCAAGGCTCAGAAGTGCCCACACACTCAGCCCTTAACCCCAGTGTACAGAAAGTGTCAAAACATGTTTTTCAGCAGAAATAAACATGTTTCTGCAAGTTTGGTCAACCCCATGTAAGTTATGGGGCAGTAACATCACACTTTTCAAAACGTGTTTTTCAGCCCGAAATAAACACGTTTTTTCAGGCAACTGAATCTCCTTGTAACAGCAAGCTTCAGAAGAGCCCACACACTCAGCCCTTAACCCCAGTGTACAGAAAGTGTCAAAACATGTTTTTCAGCAGAAATAAACATGTTTCTGCAAGTTTGGTCAACCCCATGTAAGTTATGGGGCAGTAACATCACACTTTTCAAAACGTGTTTTTCAGCCCGAAATAAACGCGTTTTTTCAGGCAACTGAATCTACTTGTAACAACAAGGCTCAGAAGTGCCCACACACTCAGCCCTTAACCCCAGTGTACAGAAAGTGTCAAAACATGTTTTTCAGCAGAAATAAACATGTTTCTGCAAGTTTGGTCAACCCCATGTAAGTTATGGGGCAGTAACATCACACTTTTCAAAACGTGTTTTTCAGCCCGAAATAAACACGTTTTTTCAGGCAACTGAATCTCCTTGTAACAGCAAGCTTCAGAAGTGCCCACACACTCAGCCCTTAACCCCAGTGTACAGAAAGTGTCAAAACGTGTTTTTCAGCAGAAATAAACATGTTTCTGCAAGTTTGGTCAACCCCATGTAAGTTATGGGGCAGTAACATCACACTTTTCAAAACGTGTTTTTCAGCCCGAAATAAACGCGTTTTTTCAGACAACTGAATCTCCTTGTAACAGCAAGCTTCAGAAGAGCCCACACACTCAGCCCTTAACCCCAGTGTACAGAAAGTGTCAAAACGTGTTTTTCAGCAGAAATAAACATGTTTCTGCAAGTTTGGTCAACCCCATGTAAGTTATGGGGCAGTAACATCACACTTTTCAAAACGTGTTTTTCAGCCCGAAATAAACGCGTTTTTTCAGGCAACTGAATCTACTTGTAACAGCAAGGCTCAGAAGTGCCCACACACTCAGCCCTTAACCCCAGTGTACAGAAAGTGTCAAAACATGTTTTTCAGCAGAAATAAACATGTTTCTGCAAGTTTGGTCAACCCCATGTAAGTTATGGGGCAGTAACATCACACTTTTCAAAACGTGTTTTTCAGCCCGAAATAAACGCGTTTTTTCAGACAACTGAATCTCCTTGTAACAGCAAGCTTCAGAAGAGCCCACACACTCAGCCCTTAACCCCAGTGTACAGAAAGTGTCAAAACGTGTTTTTCAGCAGAAATAAACATGTTTCTGCAAGTTTGGTCAACCCCATGTAAGTTATGGGGCAGTAACATCACACTTTTCAAAACGTGTTTTTCAGCCCGAAATAAACGCGTTTTTTCAGGCAACTGAATCTCCTTGTAACAGCAAGCTTCAGAAGAGCCCACACACTCAGCCCTTAACCCCAGTGTACAGAAAGTGTCAAAACGTGTTTTTCAGCAGAAATAAACATGTTTCTGCAAGTTTGGTCAACCCCATGTAAGTTATGGGGCAGTAACATCACACTTTTCAAAACGTGTTTTTCAGCCCGAAATAAACGCGTTTTTTCAGACAACTGAATCTCCTTGTAACAGCAAGCTTCAGAAGAGCCCACACACTCAGCCCTTAACCCCAGTGTACAGAAATTGTCAAAACATGTTTTTCAGCAGAAATAAACATGTTTCTGCAAGTTTGGTCAACCCCAGGTAAGTTATGGGGCAGTAACATCACACTTTTCAAAACGTGTTTTTCAGCCCGAAATAAACGCGTTTTTTCAGGCAACTGAATCTCCTTGTAACAGCAAGGCTCAGAAGTGCCCACACACTCAGCCCTTAACCCCAGTGTACAGAAAGTGTCAAAACATGATTTTCAGCAGAAATAAACATGTTTCTGCAAGTTTGGTCAACCCCATGTAAGTTATGGGGCAGTAACATCACACTTTTCAAAACGTGTTTTTCAGCCCGAAATAAACACGTTTTTTCAGGCAACTGAATCTCCTTGTAACAGCAAGCTTCAGAAGAGCCCACACACTCAGCCCTTAACCCCAGTGTACAGAAAGTGTCAAAACGTGTTTTTCAGCAGAAATAAACATGTTTCTGCAAGTTTGGTCAACCCCATGTAAGTTATGGGGCAGTAACATCACTCTTTTCAAAACGTGTTTTTCAGCCCGAAATAAACGCGTTTTTTCAGGCAACTGAATCTACTTGTAAAAGCAAGGCTCAGAAGTGCCCACACACTCAGCCCTTAACCCCAGTGTACAGAAAGTGTCAAAACATGTTTTTCAGCAGAAATAAAAATGTTTCTGCAAGTTTGGTCAACCCCAGGTAAGTTATGGGGCAGTAACATCACACTTTTCAAAACGTGTTTTTCAGCCCGAAATAAACGCGTTTTTTCAGGCAACTGAATCTCCTTGTAACAGCAAGGCTCAGAAGTGCCCACACACTCAGCCCTTAACCCCAGTGTACAGAAAGTGTCAAAACATGATTTTCAGCAGAAATAAACATGTTTCTGCAAGTTTGGTCAACCCCATGTAAGTTATGGGGCAGTAACATCACACTTTTCAAAACGTGTTTTTCAGCCCGAAATAAACACGTTTTTTCAGGCAACTGAATCTCCTTGTAACAGCAAGCTTCAGAAGAGCCCACACACTCAGCCCTTAACCCCAGTGTACAGAAAGTGTCAAAACGTGTTTTTCAGCAGAAATAAACATGTTTCTGCAAGTTTGGTCAACCCCATGTAAGTTATGGGGCAGTAACATCACACTTTTCAAAACGTGTTTTTCAGCCCGAAATAAACGCGTTTTTTCAGGCAACTGAATCTACTTGTAACAACAAGGCTCAGAAGTGCCCACACACTCAGCCCTTAACCCCAGTGTACAGAAAGTGTCAAAACATGTTTTTCAGCAGAAATAAACATGTTTCTGCAAGTTTGGTCAACCCCATGTAAGTTATGGGGCAGTAACATCACACTTTTCAAAACGTGTTTTTCAGCCCGAAATAAACACGTTTTTTCAGGCAACTGAATCTCCTTGTAACAGCAAGCTTCAGAAGAGCCCACACACTCAGCCCTTAACCCCAGTGTACAGAAAGTGTCAAAACATGTTTTTCAGCAGAAATAAACATGTTTCTGCAAGTTTGGTCAACCCCATGTAAGTTATGGGGCAGTAACATCACACTTTTCAAAACGTGTTTTTCAGCCCGAAATAAACACGTTTTTTCAGGCAACTGAATCTCCTTGTAACAGCAAGCTTCAGAAGTGCCCACACACTCAGCCCTTAACCCCAGTGTACAGAAAGTGTCAAAACGTGTTTTTCAGCAGAAATAAACATGTTTCTGCAAGTTTGGTCAACCCCATGTAAGTTATGGGGCAGTAACATCACACTTTTCAAAACGTGTTTTTCAGCCCGAAATAAACGCGTTTTTTCAGACAACTGAATCTCCTTGTAACAGCAAGCTTCAGAAGAGCCCACACACTCAGCCCTTAACCCCAGTGTACAGAAAGTGTCAAAACGTGTTTTTCAGCAGAAATAAACATGTTTCTGCAAGTTTGGTCAACCCCATGTAAGTTATGGGGCAGTAACATCACACTTTTCAAAACGTGTTTTTCAGCCCGAAATAAACGCGTTTTTTCAGGCAACTGAATCTACTTGTAACAGCAAGGCTCAGAAGTGCCCACACACTCAGCCCTTAACCCCAGTGTACAGAAAGTGTCAAAACATGTTTTTCAGCAGAAATAAACATGTTTCTGCAAGTTTGGTCAACCCCATGTAAGTTATGGGGCAGTAACATCACACTTTTCAAAACGTGTTTTTCAGCCCGAAATAAACGCGTTTTTTCAGACAACTGAATCTCCTTGTAACAGCAAGCTTCAGAAGAGCCCACACACTCAGCCCTTAACCCCAGTGTACAGAAAGTGTCAAAACGTGTTTTTCAGCAGAAATAAACATGTTTCTGCAAGTTTGGTCAACCCCATGTAAGTTATGGGGCAGTAACATCACACTTTTCAAAACGTGTTTTTCAGCCCGAAATAAACGCGTTTTTTAGGCAACTGAATCTCCTTGTAACAGCAAGCTTCAGAAGAGCCCACACACTCAGCCCTTAACCCCAGTGTACAGAAAGTGTCAAAACGTGTTTTTCAGCAGAAATAAACATGTTTCTGCAAGTTTGGTCAACCCCATGTAAGTTATGGGGCAGTAACATCACACTTTTCAAAACGTGTTTTTCAGCCCGAAATAAACGCGTTTTTTCAGACAACTGAATCTCCTTGTAACAGCAAGCTTCAGAAGAGCCCACACACTCAGCCCTTAACCCCAGTGTACAGAAAGTGTCAAAACGTGTTTTTCAGCAGAAATAAACATGTTTCTGCAAGTTTGGTCAACCCCATGTAAGTTATGGGGCAGTAACATCACACTTTTCAAAACGTGTTTTTCAGCCCGAAATAAACGCGTTTTTTCAGACAACTGAATCTCCTTGTAAAAGCAAGGCTCAGAAGTGCCCACACACTCAGCCCTTAACCCCAGTGTACAGAAAGTGTCAAAACGTGTTTTTCAGCAGAAATAAACATGTTTCTGCAAGTTTGGTCAACCCCATGTAAGTTATGGGGCAGTAACATCACACTTTTCAAAACGTGTTTTTCAGCCCGAAATAAACACGTTTTTTCAGGCAACTGAATCTCCTTGTAACAGCAAGCTTCAGAAGAGCCCACACACTCAGCCCTTAACCCCAGTGTACAGAAAGTGTCAAAACGTGTTTTTCAGCAGAAATAAACATGTTTCTGCAAGTTTGGTCAACCCCATGTAAGTTATGGGGCAGTAACATCACACTTTTCAAAACGTGTTTTTCAGCCCGAAATAAACGCGTTTTTTCAGGCAACTGAATCTACTTGTAAAAGCAAGGCTCAGAAGTGCCCACACACTCACCCCTTAACCCCAGTGTACAGAAAGTGTCAAAACGTGTTTTTCAGCAGAAATAAACATGTTTCTGCAAGTTTGGTCAACCCCATGTAAGTTATGGGGCAGTAACATCACATTTTTCAAAACGTGTTTTTCAGCCCGAAATAAACGCGTTTTTTCAGACAACTGAATCTCCTTGTAACAGCAAGGCTCAGAAGAGCCCACACACTCAGCCCTTAACCCCAGTGTACAGAAAATGTCAAAACGTGTTTTTCAGCAGAAATAAACATGTTTCTGCAAGTTTGGTCAACCCCATGTAAGTTATGGGGCAGTAACATCACACTTTTCAAAACGTGTTTTTCAGCCCGAAATAAACGCGTTTTTTCAGGCAACTGAATCTCCTTGTAACAACAAGGCACAGAAGTGCCCACACACTCAGCCCTTAACCCCAGTGTACAGAAAGTGTCAAAACATGTTTTTCAGCAGAAATAAACATGTTTCTGCAAGTTTGGTCAACCCCATGTAAGTTATGGGGCAGTAACATCACACTTTTCAAAACGTGTTTTTCAGCCCGAAATAAACACGTTTTTTCAGGCAACTGAATCTCCTTGTAACAGCAAGCTTCAGAAGAGCCCACACACTCAGCCCTTAACCCCAGTGTACAGAAAGTGTCAAAACGTGTTTTTCAGCAGAAATAAACATGTTTCTGCAAGTTTGGTCAACCCCATGTAAGTTATGGGGCAGTAACATCACACTTTTCAAAACGTGTTTTTCAGCCCGAAATAAACGCGTTTTTTCAGGCAACTGAATCTACTTGTAAAAGCAAGGCTCAGAAGTGCCCACACACTCAGCCCTTAACCCCAGTGTACAGAAAGTGTCAAAACATGTTTTTCAGCAGAAATAAACATGTTTCTGCAAGTTTGGTCAACCCCATGTAAGTTATGGGGCAGTAACATCACACTTTTCAAAACGTGTTTTTCAGCCCGAAATAAACGCGTTTTTTCAGACAACTGAATCTCCTTGTAACAGCAAGCTTCAGAAGAGCCCACACACTCAGCCCTTAACCCCAGTGTACAGAAAGTGTCAAAACGTGTTTTTCAGCAGAAATAAACATGTTTCTGCAAGTTTGGTCAACCCCATGTAAGTTATGGGGCAGTAACATCACACTTTTCAAAACGTGTTTTTCAGCCCGAAATAAACGCGTTTTTTCAGGCAACTGAATCTCCTTGTAACAGCAAGCTTCAGAAGAGCCCACACACTCAGCCCTTAACCCCAGTGTACAGAAAGTGTCAAAACGTGTTTTTCAGCAGAAATAAACATGTTTCTGCAAGTTTGGTCAACCCCATGTAAGTTATGGGGCAGTAACATTAACATCACACTTTTCAAACGTGTTTTTCAGCCCGAAATAAACGCGTTTTTCAGACAACTGAATCTCCTTGTAACAGCAAGCTTCAGAAGAGCCCACACACTCAGCCCTTAACCCCAGTGTACAGAAATTGTCAAAACATGTTTTTCAGCAGAAATAAACATGTTTCTGCAAGTTTGGTCAACCCCAGGTAAGTTATGGGGCAGTAACATCACACTTTTCAAAACGTGTTTTTCAGCCCGAAATAAACGCGTTTTTTCAGGCAACTGAATCTCCTTGTAACAGCAAGGCTCAGAAGTGCCCACACACTCAGCCCTTAACCCCAGTGTACAGAAAGTGTCAAAACATGATTTTCAGCAGAAATAAACATGTTTCTGCAAGTTTGGTCAACCCCATGTAAGTTATGGGGCAGTAACATCACACTTTTCAAAACGTGTTTTTCAGCCCGAAATAAACACGTTTTTTCAGGCAACTGAATCTCCTTGTAACAGCAAGCTTCAGAAGAGCCCACACACTCAGCCCTTAACCCCAGTGTACAGAAAGTGTCAAAACGTGTTTTTCAGCAGAAATAAACATGTTTCTGCAAGTTTGGTCAACCCCATGTAAGTTATGGGGCAGTAACATCACACTTTTCAAAACGTGTTTTTCAGCCCGAAATAAACGCGTTTTTTCAGACAACTGAATCTCCTTGTAAAAGCAAGGCTCAGAAGTGCCCACACACTCAGCCCTTAACCCCAGTGTACAGAAAGTGTCAAAACGTGTTTTTCAGCAGAAATAAACATGTTTCTGCAAGTTTGGTCAACCCCATGTAAGTTATGGGGCAGTAACATCACACTTTTCAAAACGTGTTTTTCAGCCCGAAATAAACGCGTTTTTTCAGGCAACTGAATCTCCTTGTAACAGCAAGGCTCAGAAGTGCCCACACACTCAGCCCTTAACCCCAGTGTACAGAAAGTGTCAAAACATGATTTTCAGCAGAAATAAACATGTTTCTGCAAGTTTGGTCAACCCCATGTAAGTTATGGGGCAGTAACATCACACTTTTCAAAACGTGTTTTTCAGCCCGAAATAAACACGTTTTTTCAGGCAACTGAATCTCCTTGTAACAGCAAGCTTCAGAAGAGCCCACACACTCAGCCCTTAACCCCAGTGTACAGAAAGTGTCAAAACGTGTTTTTCAGCAGAAATAAACATGTTTCTGCAAGTTTGGTCAACCCCATGTAAGTTATGGGGCAGTAACATCACACTTTTCAAAACGTGTTTTTCAGCCCGAAATAAACGCGTTTTTTCAGGCAACTGAATCTACTTGTAACAACAAGGCTCAGAAGTGCCCACACACTCAGCCCTTAACCCCAGTGTACAGAAAGTGTCAAAACATGTTTTTCAGCAGAAATAAACATGTTTCTGCAAGTTTGGTCAACCCCATGTAAGTTATGGGGCAGTAACATCACACTTTTCAAAACGTGTTTTTCAGCCCGAAATAAACACGTTTTTTCAGGCAACTGAATCTCCTTGTAACAGCAAGCTTCAGAAGAGCCCACACACTCAGCCCTTAACCCCAGTGTACAGAAAGTGTCAAAACATGTTTTTCAGCAGAAATAAACATGTTTCTGCAAGTTTGGTCAACCCCATGTAAGTTATGGGGCAGTAACATCACACTTTTCAAAACGTGTTTTTCAGCCCGAAATAAACACGTTTTTTCAGGCAACTGAATCTCCTTGTAACAGCAAGCTTCAGAAGTGCCCACACACTCAGCCCTTAACCCCAGTGTACAGAAAGTGTCAAAACGTGTTTTTCAGCAGAAATAAACATGTTTCTGCAAGTTTGGTCAACCCCATGTAAGTTATGGGGCAGTAACATCACACTTTTCAAAACGTGTTTTTCAGCCCGAAATAAACGCGTTTTTTCAGACAACTGAATCTCCTTGTAACAGCAAGCTTCAGAAGAGCCCACACACTCAGCCCTTAACCCCAGTGTACAGAAAGTGTCAAAACGTGTTTTTCAGCAGAAATAAACATGTTTCTGCAAGTTTGGTCAACCCCATGTAAGTTATGGGGCAGTAACATCACACTTTTCAAAACGTGTTTTTCAGCCCGAAATAAACGCGTTTTTTCAGGCAACTGAATCTACTTGTAACAGCAAGGCTCAGAAGTGCCCACACACTCAGCCCTTAACCCCAGTGTACAGAAAGTGTCAAAACATGTTTTTCAGCAGAAATAAACATGTTTCTGCAAGTTTGGTCAACCCCATGTAAGTTATGGGGCAGTAACATCACACTTTTCAAAACGTGTTTTTCAGCCCGAAATAAACGCGTTTTTTCAGACAACTGAATCTCCTTGTAAAAGCAAGGCTCAGAAGTGCCCACACACTCAGCCCTTAACCCCAGTGTACAGAAAGTGTCAAAACGTGTTTTTCAGCAGAAATAAACATGTTTCTGCAAGTTTGGTCAACCCCATGTAAGTTATGGGGCAGTAACATCACACTTTTCAAAACGTGTTTTTCAGCCCGTAATAAACACGTTTTTTCAGGCAACTGAATCTCCTTGTAACAGCAAGCTTCAGAAGAGCCCACACACTCAGCCCTTAACCCCAGTGTACAGAAAGTGTCAGAACGTGTTTTTCAGCAGAAATAAACATGTTTCTGCAAGTTTGGTCAACCCCATGTAAGTTATGGGGCAGTAACATCACACTTTTCAAAACGTGTTTTTCAGCCCGAAATAAACGCGTTTTTTCAGACAACTGAATCTCCTTGTAACAGCAAGCTTCAGAAGAGCCCACACACTCAGCCCTTAACCCCAGTGTACAGAAAGTGTCAAAACGTGTTTTTCAGCAGAAATAAACATGTTTCTGCAAGTTTGGTCAACCCCATGTAAGTTATGGGGCAGTAACATCACACTTTTCAAAACGTGTTTTTCAGCCCGAAATAAACGCGTTTTTTCAGACAACTGAATCTCCTTGTAAAAGCAAGGCTCAGAAGTGCCCACACACTCAGCCCTTAACCCCAGTGTACAGAAAGTGTCAAAACGTGTTTTTCAGCAGAAATAAACATGTTTCTGCAAGTTTGGTCAACCCCATGTAAGTTATGGGGCAGTAACATCACACTTTTCAAAACGTGTTTTTCAGCCCGAAATAAACACGTTTTTTCAGGCAACTGAATCTCCTTGTAACAGCAAGCTTCAGAAGAGCCCACACACTCAGCCCTTAACCCCAGTGTACAGAAAGTGTCAAAACGTGTTTTTCAGCAGAAATAAACATGTTTCTGCAAGTTTGGTCAACCCCATGTAAGTTATGGGGCAGTAACATCACACTTTTCAAAACGTGTTTTTCAGCCCGAAATAAACGCGTTTTTTCAGGCAACTGAATCTACTTGTAAAAGCAAGGCTCAGAAGTGCCCACACACTCACCCCTTAACCCCAGTGTACAGAAAGTGTCAAAACGTGTTTTTCAGCAGAAATAAACATGTTTCTGCAAGTTTGGTCAACCCCATGTAAGTTATGGGGCAGTAACATCACATTTTTCAAAACGTGTTTTTCAGCCCGAAATAAACGCGTTTTTTCAGACAACTGAATCTCCTTGTAACAGCAAGGCTCAGAAGAGCCCACACACTCAGCCCTTAACCCAGTGTACAGAAAATGTCAAAACGTGTTTTTCAGCAGAAATAAACATGTTTCTGCAAGTTTGGTCAACCCCATGTAAGTTATGGGGCAGTAACATCACACTTTTCAAAACGTGTTTTTCAGCCCGAAATAAACGCGTTTTTTCAGGCAACTGAATCTACTTGTAACAACAAGGCTCAGAAGTGCCCACACACTCAGCCCTTAACCCCAGTGTACAGAAAGTGTCAAAACATGTTTTTCAGCAGAAATAAACATGTTTCTGCAAGTTTGGTCAACCCCATGTAAGTTATGGGGCAGTAACATCACACTTTTCAAAACGTGTTTTTCAGCCCGAAATAAACACGTTTTTCAGGCAACTGAATCTCCTTGTAACAGCAAGCTTCAGAAGAGCCCACACACTCAGCCCTTAACCCAGTGTACAGAAAGTGTCAAAACGTGTTTTTCAGCAGAAATAAACATGTTTCTGCAAGTTTGGTCAACCCCATGTAAGTTATGGGGCAGTAACATCACACTTTTCAAAACGTGTTTTTCAGCCCGAAATAAACGCGTTTTTTCAGGCAACTGAATCTACTTGTAACAACAAGGCTCAGAAGTGCCCACACACTCAGCCCTTAACCCAGTGTACAGAAAGTGTCAAAACGTGTTTTTCAGCAGAAATAAACATGTTTCTGCAAGTTTGGTCAACCCCATGTAAGTTATGGGGCAGTAACATCACACTTTTCAAAACGTGTTTTTCAGCCCGAAATAAACACGTTTTTTCAGGCAACTGAATCTCCTTGTAACAGCAAGCTTCAGAAGAGCCCACACACTCAGCCCTTAACCCCAGTGTACAGAAAGTGTCAAAACATGTTTTTCAGCAGAAATAAACATGTTTCTGCAAGTTTGGTCAACCCCATGTAAGTTATGGGGCAGTAACATCACACTTTTCAAAACGTGTTTTTCAGCCCGAAATAAACACGTTTTTTCAGGCAACTGAATCTCCTTGTAACAGCAAGCTTCAGAAGAGCCCACACACTCAGCCCTTAACCCCAGTGTACAGAAAGTGTCAAAACGTGTTTTTCAGCAGAAATAAACATGTTTCTGCAAGTTTGGTCAACCCCATGTAAGTTATGGGGCAGTAACATCACACTTTTCAAAACGTGTTTTTCAGCCCGAAATAAACGCGTTTTTTCAGGCAACTGAATCTACTTGTAAAAGCAAGGCTCAGAAGTGCCCACACACTCAGCCCTTAACCCCAGTGTACAGAAAGTGTCAAAACATGTTTTTCAGCAGAAATAAACATGTTTCTGCAAGTTTGGTCAACCCCATGTAAGTTATGGGGCAGTAACATCACACTTTTCAAAACGTGTTTTTCAGCCCGAAATAAACACGTTTTTTCAGGCAACTGAATCTCCTTGTAACAGCAAGCTTCAGAAGAGCCCACACACTCAGCCCTTAACCCCAGTGTACAGAAAGTGTCAAAACGTGTTTTTCAGCAGAAATAAACATGTTTCTGCAAGTTTGGTCAACCCCATGTAAGTTATGGGGCAGTAACATCACACTTTTCAAAACGTGTTTTTCAGCCCGAAATAAACGCGTTTTTTCAGACAACTGAATCTCCTTGTAAAAGCAAGGCTCAGAAGTGCCCACACACTCAGCCCTTAACCCCAGTGTACAGAAAGTGTCAAAACGTGTTTTTCAGCAGAAATAAACATGTTTCTGCAAGTTTGGTCAACCCCATGTAAGTTATGGGGCAGTAACATCACACTTTTCAAAACGTGTTTTTCAGCCCGAAATAAACACGTTTTTTCAGGCAACTGAATCTCCTTGTAACAGCAAGCTTCAGAAGAGCCCACACACTCAGCCCTTAACCCCAGTGTACAGAAAGTGTCAAAACGTGTTTTTCAGCAGAAATAAACATGTTTCTGCAAGTTTGGTCAACCCCATGTAAGTTATGGGGCAGTAACATCACACTTTTCAAAACGTGTTTTTCAGCCCGAAATAAACGCGTTTTTTCAGGCAACTGAATCTACTTGTAACAACAAGGCTCAGAAGTGC
The DNA here is from genome assembly GCF_040954835.1 of Lepisosteus oculatus. NCBI lineage: Eukaryota > Metazoa > Chordata > Actinopteri > Semionotiformes > Lepisosteidae > Lepisosteus > Lepisosteus oculatus. The sequence goes on from NW_027167684.1 coordinate 42,478, forward strand.
CCACACACTCAGCCCTTAACCCCAGTGTACAGAAAGTGTCAAAACATGTTTTTCAGCAGAAATAAACATGTTTCTGCAAGTTTGGTCAACCCCATGTAAGTTATGGGGCAGTAACATCACACTTTTCAAAACGTGTTTTTCAGCCCGAAATAAACACGTTTTTTCAGGCAACTGAATCTCCTTGTAACAGCAAGCTTCAGAAGAGCCCACACACTCAGCCCTTAACCCCAGTGTACAGAAAGTGTCAAAACGTGTTTTTCAGCAGAAATAAACATGTTTCTGCAAGTTTGGTCAACCCCATGTAAGTTATGGGGCAGTAACATCACTCTGTTCAAAACGTGTTTTTCAGCCCGAAATAAACACGTTTTTTCAGGCAACTGAATCTCCTTGTAACAGCAAGCTTCAGAAGAGCCCACACACTCAGCCCTTAACCCCAGTGTACAGAAATTGTCAAAACATGTTTTTCAGCAGAAATATGTTTCTGCAAGTTTGGTCAACCCCAGGTAAGTTATGGGGCAGTAACATCACACTTTTCAAAACGTGTTTTTCAGCCCGAAATAAACGCGTTTTTTCAGGCAACTGAATCTCCTTGTAACAGCAAGCTTCAGAAGAGCCCACACACTCAGCCCTTAACCCCAGTGTACAGAAAGTGTCAAAACGTGTTTTTCAGCAGAAATAAACATGTTTCTGCAAGTTTGGTCAACCCCATGTAAGTTATGGGGCAGTAACATCACACTTTTCAAAACGTGTTTTTCAGCCCGAAATAAACGCGTTTTTTCAGACAACTGAATCTCCTTGTAAAAGCAAGGCTCAGAAGTGCCCACACACTCAGCCCTTAACCCCAGTGTACAGAAAGTGTCAAAACGTGTTTTTCAGCAGAAATAAACATGTTTCTGCAAGTTTGGTCAACCCCATGTAAGTTATGGGGCAGTAACATCACTCTTTTCAAAACGTGTTTTTCAGCCCGAAATAAACGCGTTTTTTCAGGCAACTGAATCTACTTGTAAAAGCAAGGCTCAGAAGTGCCCACACACTCAGCCCTTAACCCCAGTGTACAGAAAGTGTCAAAACATGTTTTTCAGCAGAAATAAACATGTTTCTGCAAGTTTGGTCAACCCCATGTAAGTTATGGGGTAGTAACATCACACTTTTCAAAACGTGTTTTTCAGCCCGAAATAAACACGTTTTTTCAGGCAACTGAATCTCCTTGTAACAGCAAGCTTCAGAAGAGCCCACACACTCAGCCCTTAACCCCAGTGTACAGAAAGTGTCAAAACGTGTTTTTCAGCAGAAATAAACATGTTTCTGCAAGTTTGGTCAACCCCATGTAAGTTATGGGGCAGTAACATCACACTTTTCAAAACGTGTTTTTCAGCCCGAAATAAACGCGTTTTTTCAGACAACTGAATCTCCTTGTAACAGCAAGCTTCAGAAGAGCCCACACACTCAGCCCTTAACCCCAGTGTACAGAAAGTGTCAAAACGTGTTTTTCAGCAGAAATAAACATGTTTCTGCAAGTTTGGTCAACCCCATGTAAGTTATGGGGCAGTAACATCACACTTTTCAAAACGTGTTTTTCAGCCCGAAATAAACGCGTTTTTTCAGACAACTGAATCTCCTTTTAAAAGCAAGGCTCAGAAGTGCCCACACACTCAGCCCTTAACCCCAGTGTACAGAAAGTGTCAAAACGTGTTTTTCAGCAGAAATAAACATGTTTCTGCAAGTTTGGTCAACCCCATGTAAGTTATGGGGCAGTAACATCACACTTTTCAAAACGTGTTTTTCAGCCCGAAATAAACACGTTTTTTCAGGCAACTGAATCTCCTTGTAACAGCAAGCTTCAGAAGAGCCCACACACTCAGCCCTTAACCCCAGTGTACAGAAAGTGTCAAAACGTGTTTTTCAGCAGAAATAAACATGTTTCTGCAAGTTTGGTCAACCCCATGTAAGTTATGGGGCAGTAACATCACTCTTTTCAAAACGTGTTTTTCAGCCCGAAATAAACGCGTTTTTTCAGGCAACTGAATCTACTTGTAAAAGCAAGGCTCAGAAGTGCCCACACACTCACCCCTTAACCCCAGTGTACAGAAAGTGTCAAAACGTGTTTTTCAGCAGAAATAAACATGTTTCTGCAAGTTTGGTCAACCCCATGTAAGTTATGGGGCAGTAACATCACATTTTTCAAAACGTGTTTTTCAGCCCGAAATAAACGCGTTTTTTCAGACAACTGAATCTCCTTGTAACAGCAAGGCTCAGAAGAGCCCACACACTCAGCCCTTAACCCCAGTGTACAGAAAGTGTCAAAACGTGTTTTTCAGCAGAAATAAACATGTTTCTGCAAGTTTGGTCAACCCCATGTAAGTTATGGGGCAGTAACATCACACTTTTCAAAACGTGTTTTTCAGCCCGAAATAAACGCGTTTTTTCAGGCAACTGAATCTACTTGTAACAACAAGGCTCAGAAGTGCCCACACACTCAGCCCTTAACCCCAGTGTACAGAAACTGTCAAAACATGTTTTTCAGCAGAAATAAACATGTTTCTGCAAGTTTGGTCAACCCCATGTAAGTTATGGGGTAGTAACATCACACTTTTCAAAACGTGTTTTTCAGCCCGAAATAAACACGTTTTTTCAGGCAACTGAATCTCCTTGTAACAGCAAGCTTCAGAAGAGCCCACACACTCAGCCCTTAACCCCAGTGTACAGAAAGTGTCAAAACGTGTTTTTCAGCAGAAATAAACATGTTTCTGCAAGTTTGGTCAACCCCATGTAAGTTATGGGGCAGTAACATCACACTTTTCAAAACGTGTTTTTCAGCCCGAAATAAACGCGTTTTTTCAGACAACTGAATCTCCTTGTAACAGCAAGCTTCAGAAGAGCCCACACACTCAGCCCTTAACCCCAGTGTACAGAAAGTGTCAAAACGTGTTTTTCAGCAGAAATAAACATGTTTCTGCAAGTTTGGTCAACCCCATGTAAGTTATGGGGCAGTAACATCACACTTTTCAAAACGTGTTTTTCAGCCCGAAATAAACGCGTTTTTTCAGACAACTGAATCTCCTTGTAAAAGCAAGGCTCAGAAGTGCCCACACACTCAGCCCTTAACCCCAGTGTACAGAAAGTGTCAAAACGTGTTTTTCAGCAGAAATAAACATGTTTCTGCAAGTTTGGTCAACCCCATGTAAGTTATGGGGCAGTAACATCACACTTTTCAAAACGTGTTTTTCAGCCCGAAATAAACGCGTTTTTTCAGGCAACTGAATCTACTTGTAACAACAAGGCTCAGAAGTGCCCACACACTCAGCCCTTAACCCCAGTGTACAGAAAGTGTCAAAACGTGTTTTTCAGCAGAAATAAACATGTTTCTGCAAGTTTGGTCAACCCCATGTAAGTTATGGGGCAGTAACATCACACTTTTCAAAACGTGTTTTTCAGCCCGAAATAAACACGTTTTTTCAGGCAACTGAATCTCCTTGTAACAGCAAGCTTCAGAAGAGCCCACACACTCAGCCCTTAACCCCAGTGTACAGAAAGTGTCAAAACGTGTTTTTCAGCAGAAATAAACATGTTTCTGCAAGTTTGGTCAACCCCATGTAAGTTATGGGGCAGTAACATCACACTTTTCAAAACGTGTTTTTCAGCCCGAAATAAACGCGTTTTTTCAGGCAACTGAATCTACTTGTAACAACAAGGCTCAGAAGTGCCCACACACTCAGCCCTTAACCCCAGTGTACAGAAAGTGTCAAAACGTGTTTTTCAGCAGAAATAAACATGTTTCTGCAAGTTTGGTCAACCCCATGTAAGTTATGGGGCAGTAACATCACACTTTTCAAAACGTGTTTTTCAGCCCGAAATAAACACGTTTTTTCAGGCAACTGAATCTCCTTGTAACAGCAAGCTTCAGAAGAGCCCACACACTCAGCCCTTAACCCCAGTGTACAGAAAGTGTCAAAACATGTTTTTCAGCAGAAATAAACATGTTTCTGCAAGTTTGGTCAACCCCATGTAAGTTATGGGGCAGTAACATCACACTTTTCAAAACGTGTTTTTCAGCCCGAAATAAACACGTTTTTTCAGGCAACTGAATCTCCTTGTAACAGCAAGCTTCAGAAGAGCCCACACACTCAGCACTTAACCCCAGTGTACAGAAAGTGTCAAAACGTGTTTTTCAGCAGAAATAAACATGTTTCTGCAAGTTTGGTCAACCCCATGTAAGTTATGGGGCAGTAACATCACACTTTTCAAAACGTGTTTTTCAGCCCGAAATAAACGCGTTTTTTCAGGCAACTGAATCTACTTGTAAAAGCAAGGCTCAGAAGTGCCCACACACTCAGCCCTTAACCCCAGTGTACAGAAAGTGTCAAAACATGTTTTTCAGCAGAAATAAACATGTTTCTGCAAGTTTGGTCAACCCCATGTAAGTTATGGGGCAGTAACATCACACTTTTCAAAACGTGTTTTTCAGCCCGAAATAAACGCGTTTTTTCAGGCAACTGAATCTCCTTGTAACAGCAAGCTTCAGAAGAGCCCACACACTCAGCCCTTAACCCCAGTGTACAGAAAGTGTCAAAACATGTTTTTCAGCAGAAATAAACATGTTTCTGCAAGTTTGGTCAACCCCATGTAAGTTATGGGGCAGTAACATCACACTTTTCAAAACGTGTTTTTCAGCCCGAAATAAACACGTTTTTTCAGGCAACTGAATCTCCTTGTAACAGCAAGCTTCAGAAGAGCCCACACACTCAGCCCTTAACCCCAGTGTACAGAAAGTGTCAAAACGTGTTTTTCAGCAGAAATAAACATGTTTCTGCAAGTTTGGTCAACCCCATGTAAGTTATGGGGCAGTAACATCACACTTTTCAAAACGTGTTTTTCAGCCCGAAATAAACACGTTTTTTCAGGCAACTGAATCTCCTTGTAACAGCAAGCTTCAGAAGAGCCCACACACTCAGCCCTTAACCCCAGTGTACAGAAAGTGTCAAAACGTGTTTTTCAGCAGAAATAAACATGTTTCTGCAAGTTTGGTCAACCCCATGTAAGTTATGGGGCAGTAACATCACACTTTTCAAAACGTGTTTTTCAGCCCGAAATAAACGCGTTTTTTCAGACAACTGAATCTCCTTGTAAAAGCAAGGCTCAGAAGTGCCCACACACTCAGCCCTTAACCCCAGTGTACAGAAAGTGTCAAAACGTGTTTTTCAGCAGAAATAAACATGTTTCTGCAAGTTTGGTCAACCCCATGTAAGTTATGGGGCAGTAACATCACACTTTTCAAAACGTGTTTTTCAGCCCGAAATAAACGCGTTTTTTCAGGCAACTGAATCTACTTGTAACAACAAGGCTCAGAAGTGCCCACACACTCAGCCCTTAACCCCAGTGTACAGAAAGTGTCAAAACGTGTTTTTCAGCAGAAATAAACATGTTTCTGCAAGTTTGGTCAACCCCATGTAAGTTATGGGGCAGTAACATCACACTTTTCAAAACGTGTTTTTCAGCCCGAAATAAACACGTTTTTTCAGGCAACTGAATCTCCTTGTAACAGCAAGCTTCAGAAGAGCCCACACACTCAGCCCTTAACCCCAGTGTACAGAAAGTGTCAAAACGTGTTTTTCAGCAGAAATAAACATGTTTCTGCAAGTTTGGTCAACCCCATGTAAGTTATGGGGCAGTAACATCACACTTTTCAAAACGTGTTTTTCAGCCCGAAATAAACGCGTTTTTTCAGGCAACTGAATCTACTTGTAACAACAAGGCTCAGAAGTGCCCACACACTCAGCCCTTAACCCCAGTGTACAGAAAGTGTCAAAACGTGTTTTTCAGCAGAAATAAACATGTTTCTGCAAGTTTGGTCAACCCCATGTAAGTTATGGGGCAGTAACATCACACTTTTCAAAACGTGTTTTTCAGCCCGAAATAAACACGTTTTTTCAGGCAACTGAATCTCCTTGTAACAGCAAGCTTCAGAAGAGCCCACACACTCAGCCCTTAACCCCAGTGTACAGAAAGTGTCAAAACATGTTTTTCAGCAGAAATAAACATGTTTCTGCAAGTTTGGTCAACCCCATGTAAGTTATGGGGCAGTAACATCACACTTTTCAAAACGTGTTTTTCAGCCCGAAATAAACACGTTTTTTCAGGCAACTGAATCTCCTTGTAACAGCAAGCTTCAGAAGAGCCCACACACTCAGCACTTAACCCCAGTGTACAGAAAGTGTCAAAACGTGTTTTTCAGCAGAAATAAACATGTTTCTGCAAGTTTGGTCAACCCCATGTAAGTTATGGGGCAGTAACATCACACTTTTCAAAACGTGTTTTTCAGCCCGAAATAAACGCGTTTTTTCAGGCAACTGAATCTACTTGTAAAAGCAAGGCTCAGAAGTGCCCACACACTCAGCCCTTAACCCCAGTGTACAGAAAGTGTCAAAACATGTTTTTCAGCAGAAATAAACATGTTTCTGCAAGTTTGGTCAACCCCATGTAAGTTATGGGGCAGTAACATCACACTTTTCAAAACGTGTTTTTCAGCCCGAAATAAACACGTTTTTTCAGGCAACTGAATCTCCTTGTAACAGCAAGCTTCAGAAGAGCCCACACACTCAGCCCTTAACCCCAGTGTACAGAAAGTGTCAAAACGTGTTTTTCAGCAGAAATAAACATGTTTCTGCAAGTTTGGTCAACCCCATGTAAGTTATGGGGCAGTAACATCACACTTTTCAAAACGTGTTTTTCAGCCCGAAATAAACGCGTTTTTTCAGGCAACTGAATCTACTTGTAAAAGCAAGGCTCAGAAGTGCCCACACACTCAGCCCTTAACCCCAGTGTACAGAAAGTGTCAAAACATGTTTTTCAGCAGAAATAAACATGTTTCTGCAAGTTTGGTCAACCCCATGTAAGTTATGGGGCAGTAACATCACACTTTTCAAAACGTGTTTTTCAGCCCGAAATAAACACGTTTTTTCAGGCAACTGAATCTCCTTGTAACAGCAAGCTTCAGAAGAGCCCACACACTCAGCCCTTAACCCCAGTGTACAGAAAGTGTCAAAACGTGTTTTTCAGCAGAAATAAACATGTTTCTGCAAGTTTGGTCAACCCCATGTAAGTTATGGGGCAGTAACATCACACTTTTCAAAACGTGTTTTTCAGCCCGAAATAAACACGTTTTTTCAGGCAACTGAATCTCCTTGTAACAGCAAGCTTCAGAAGAGCCCACACACTCAGCCCTTAACCCCAGTGTACAGAAAGTGTCAAAACGTGTTTTTCAGCAGAAATAAACATGTTTCTGCAAGTTTGGTCAACCCCATGTAAGTTATGGGGCAGTAACATCACACTTTTCAAAACGTGTTTTTCAGCCCGAAATAAACGCGTTTTTTCAGGCAACTGAATCTACTTGTAACAACAAGGCTCAGAAGTGCCCACACACTCAGCCCTTAACCCCAGTGTACAGAAAGTGTCAAAACATGTTTTTCAGCAGAAATAAACATGTTTCTGCAAGTTTGGTCAACCCCATGTAAGTTATGGGGCAGTAACATCACACTTTTCAAAACGTGTTTTTCAGCCCGAAATAAACACGTTTTTTCAGGCAACTGAATCTCCTTGTAACAGCAAGCTTCAGAAGAGCCCACACACTCAGCCCTTAACCCCAGTGTACAGAAATTGTCAAAACATGTTTTTCAGCAGAAATATGTTTCTGCAAGTTTGGTCAACCCCAGGTAAGTTATGGGGCAGTAACATCACACTTTTCAAAACGTGTTTTTCAGCCCGAAATAAACGCGTTTTTTCAGGCAACTGAATCTCCTTGTAACAGCAAGCTTCAGAAGAGCCCACACACTCAGCCCTTAACCCCAGTGTACAGAAAGTGTCAAAACGTGTTTTTCAGCAGAAATAAACATGTTTCTGCAAGTTTGGTCAACCCCATGTAAGTTATGGGGCAGTAACATCACACTTTTCAAAACGTGTTTTTCAGCCCGAAATAAACGCGTTTTTTCAGACAACTGAATCTCCTTGTAAAAGCAAGGCTCAGAAGTGCCCACACACTCAGCCCTTAACCCCAGTGTACAGAAAGTGTCAAAACGTGTTTTTCAGCAGAAATAAACATGTTTCTGCAAGTTTGGTCAACCCCATGTAAGTTATGGGGCAGTAACATCACTCTTTTCAAAACGTGTTTTTCAGCCCGAAATAAACGCGTTTTTTCAGGCAACTGAATCTACTTGTAAAAGCAAGGCTCAGAAGTGCCCACACACTCAGCCCTTAACCCCAGTGTACAGAAAGTGTCAAAACATGTTTTTCAGCAGAAATAAACATGTTTCTGCAAGTTTGGTCAACCCCATGTAAGTTATGGGGCAGTAACATCACACTTTTCAAAACGTGTTTTTCAGCCCGAAATAAACACGTTTTTTCAGGCAACTGAATCTCCTTGTAACAGCAAGCTTCAGAAGAGCCCACACACTCAGCCCTTAACCCCAGTGTACAGAAAGTGTCAAAACGTGTTTTTCAGCAGAAATAAACATGTTTCTGCAAGTTTGGTCAACCCCATGTAAGTTATGGGGCAGTAACATCACTCTTTTCAAAACGTGTTTTTCAGCCCGAAATAAACGCGTTTTTTCAGGCAACTGAATCTACTTGTAAAAGCAAGGCTCAGAAGTGCCCACACACTCACCCCTTAACCCCAGTGTACAGAAAGTGTCAAAACGTGTTTTTCAGCAGAAATAAACATGTTTCTGCAAGTTTGGTCAACCCCATGTAAGTTATGGGGCAGTAACATCACATTTTTCAAAACGTGTTTTTCAGCCCGAAATAAACGCGTTTTTTCAGACAACTGAATCTCCTTGTAACAGCAAGGCTCAGAAGAGCCCACACACTCAGCCCTTAACCCCAGTGTACAGAAAGTGTCAAAACGTGTTTTTCAGCAGAAATAAACATGTTTCTGCAAGTTTGGTCAACCCCATGTAAGTTATGGGGCAGTAACATCACACTTTTCAAAACGTGTTTTTCAGCCCGAAATAAACGCGTTTTTTCAGGCAACTGAATCTACTTGTAACAACAAGGCTCAGAAGTGCCCACACACTCAGCCCTTAACCCCAGTGTACAGAAAGTGTCAAAACATGTTTTTCAGCAGAAATAAACATGTTTCTGCAAGTTTGGTCAACCCCATGTAAGTTATGGGGTAGTAACATCACACTTTTCAAAACGTGTTTTTCAGCCCGAAATAAACGCGTTTTTTCAGACAACTGAATCTCCTTGTAAAAGCAAGGCTCAGAAGTGCCCACACACTCAGCCCTTAACCCCAGTGTACAGAAAGTGTCAAAACGTGTTTTTCAGCAGAAATAAACATGTTTCTGCAAGTTTGGTCAACCCCATGTAAGTTATGGGGCAGTAACATCACACTTTTCAAAACCTTTTTTTCAGCCCGAAATAAACACGTTTTTTCAGGCAACTGAATCTCCTTGTAACAGCAAGCTTCAGAAGAGCCCACACACTCAGCCCTTAACCCCAGTGTACAGAAAGTGTCAGAACGTGTTTTTCAGCAGAAATAAACATGTTTCTGCAAGTTTGGTCAACCCCATGTAAGTTATGGGGCAGTAACATCACACTTTTCAAAACGTGTTTTTCAGCCCGAAATAAACGCGTTTTTTCAGACAACTGAATCTCCTTGTAACAGCAAGCTTCAGAAGAGCCCACACACTCAGCCCTTAACCCCAGTGTACAGAAAGTGTCAAAACGTGTTTTTCAGCAGAAATAAACATGTTTCTGCAAGTTTGGTCAACCCCATGTAAGTTATGGGGCAGTAACATCACACTTTTCAAAACGTGTTTTTCAGCCCGAAATAAACGCGTTTTTTCAGACAACTGAATCTCCTTGTAACAGCAAGGCTCAGAAGAGCCCACACACTCAGCCCTTAACCCCAGTGTACAGAAAATGTCAAAACGTGTTTTTCAGCAGAAATAAACATGTTTCTGCAAGTTTGGTCAACCCCATGTAAGTTATGGGGCAGTAACATCACACTTTTCAAAACGTGTTTTTCAGCCCGAAATAAACGCGTTTTTTCAGGCAACTGAATCTACTTGTAACAACAAGGCTCAGAAGTGCCCACACACTCAGCCCTTAACCCCAGTGTACAGAAAGTGTCAAAACATGTTTTTCAGCAGAAATAAACATGTTTCTGCAAGTTTGGTCAACCCCATGTAAGTTATGGGGCAGTAACATCACACTTTTCAAAACGTGTTTTTCAGCCCGAAATAAACACGTTTTTTCAGGCAACTGAATCTCCTTGTAACAGCAAGCTTCAGAAGAGCCCACACACTCAGCCCTTAACCCCAGTGTACAGAAAGTGTCAAAACGTGTTTTTCAGCAGAAATAAACATGTTTCTGCAAGTTTGGTCAACCCCATGTAAGTTATGGGGCAGTAACATCACACTTTTCAAAACGTGTTTTTCAGCCCGAAATAAACGCGTTTTTTCAGGCAACTGAATCTACTTGTAACAACAAGGCTCAGAAGTGCCCACACACTCAGCCCTTAACCCCAGTGTACAGAAAGTGTCAAAACGTGTTTTTCAGCAGAAATAAACATGTTTCTGCAAGTTTGGTCAACCCCATGTAAGTTATGGGGCAGTAACATCACACTTTTCAAAACGTGTTTTTCAGCCCGAAATAAACACGTTTTTTCAGGCAACTGAATCTCCTTGTAACAGCAAGCTTCAGAAGAGCCCACACACTCAGCCCTTAACCCCAGTGTACAGAAAGTGTCAAAACATGTTTTTCAGCAGAAATAAACATGTTTCTGCAAGTTTGGTCAACCCCATGTAAGTTATGGGGCAGTAACATCACACTTTTCAAAACGTGTTTTTCAGCCCGAAATAAACACGTTTTTTCAGGCAACTGAATCTCCTTGTAACAGCAAGCTTCAGAAGAGCCCACACACTCAGCCCTTAACCCCAGTGTACAGAAAGTGTCAAAACGTGTTTTTCAGCAGAAATAAACATGTTTCTGCAAGTTTGGTCAACCCCATGTAAGTTATGGGGCAGTAACATCACACTTTTCAAAACGTGTTTTTCAGCCCGAAATAAACGCGTTTTTTCAGGCAACTGAATCTACTTGTAAAAGCAAGGCTCAGAAGTGCCCACACACTCAGCCCTTAACCCCAGTGTACAGAAAGTGTCAAAACATGTTTTTCAGCAGAAATAAACATGTTTCTGCAAGTTTGGTCAACCCCATGTAAGTTATGGGGCAGTAACATCACACTTTTCAAAACGTGTTTTTCAGCCCGAAATAAACACGTTTTTTCAGGCAACTGAATCTCCTTGTAACAGCAAGCTTCAGAAGAGCCCACACACTCAGCCCTTAACCCCAGTGTACAGAAAGTGTCAAAACGTGTTTTTCAGCAGAAATAAACATGTTTCTGCAAGTTTGGTCAACCCCATGTAAGTTATGGGGCAGTAACATCACACTTTTCAAAACGTGTTTTTCAGCCCGAAATAAACGCGTTTTTTCAGACAACTGAATCTCCTTGTAAAAGCAAGGCTCAGAAGTGCCCACACACTCAGCCCTTAACCCCAGTGTACAGAAAGTGTCAAAACGTGTTTTTCAGCAGAAATAAACATGTTTCTGCAAGTTTGGTCAACCCCATGTAAGTTATGGGGCAGTAACATCACACTTTTCAAAACGTGTTTTTCAGCCCGAAATAAACACGTTTTTTCAGGCAACTGAATCTCCTTGTAACAGCAAGCTTCAGAAGAGCCCACACACTCAGCCCTTAACCCCAGTGTACAGAAAGTGTCAAAACGTGTTTTTCAGCAGAAATAAACATGTTTCTGCAAGTTTGGTCAACCCCATGTAAGTTATGGGGCAGTAACATCACACTTTTCAAAACGTGTTTTTCAGCCCGAAATAAACGCGTTTTTTCAGGCAACTGAATCTACTTGTAACAACAAGGCTCAGAAGTGCCCACACACTCAGCCCTTAACCCCAGTGTACAGAAAGTGTCAAAACATGTTTTTCAGCAGAAATAAACATGTTTCTGCAAGTTTGGTCAACCCCATGTAAGTTATGGGGCAGTAACATCACACTTTTCAAAACGTGTTTTTCAGCCCGAAATAAACACGTTTTTTCAGGCAACTGAATCTCCTTGTAACAGCAAGCTTCAGAAGAGCCCACACACTCAGCCCTTAACCCCAGTGTACAGAAAGTGTCAAAACGTGTTTTTCAGCAGAAATAAACATGTTTCTGCAAGTTTGGTCAACCCCATGTAAGTTATGGGGCAGTAACATCACTCTTTTCAAAACGTGTTTTTCAGCCCGAAATAAACACGTTTTTTCAGGCAACTGAATCTCCTTGTAACAGCAAGCTTCAGAAGAGCCCACACACTCAGCCCTTAACCCCAGTGTACAGAAATTGTCAAAACATGTTTTTCAGCAGAAATATGTTTCTGCAAGTTTGGTCAACCCCAGGTAAGTTATGGGGCAGTAACATCACACTTTTCAAAACGTGTTTTTCAGCCCGAAATAAACGCGTTTTTTCAGGCAACTGAATCTCCTTGTAACAGCAAGCTTCAGAAGAGCCCACACACTCAGCCCTTAACCCCAGTGTACAGAAAGTGTCAAAACGTGTTTTTCAGCAGAAATAAACATGTTTCTGCAAGTTTGGTCAACCCCATGTAAGTTATGGGGCAGTAACATCACACTTTTCAAAACGTGTTTTTCAGCCCGAAATAAACGCGTTTTTTCAGACAACTGAATCTCCTTGTAAAAGCAAGGCTCAGAAGTGCCCACACACTCAGCCCTTAACCCCAGTGTACAGAAAGTGTCAAAACGTGTTTTTCAGCAGAAATAAACATGTTTCTGCAAGTTTGGTCAACCCCATGTAAGTTATGGGGCAGTAACATCACTCTTTTCAAAACGTGTTTTTCAGCCCGAAATAAACGCGTTTTTTCAGGCAACTGAATCTACTTGTAAAAGCAAGGCTCAGAAGTGCCCACACACTCAGCCCTTAACCCCAGTGTACAGAAAGTGTCAAAACATGTTTTTCAGCAGAAATAAACATGTTTCTGCAAGTTTGGTCAACCCCATGTAAGTTATGGGGTAGTAACATCACACTTTTCAAAACGTGTTTTTCAGCCCGAAATAAACACGTTTTTTCAGGCAACTGAATCTCCTTGTAACAGCAAGCTTCAGAAGAGCCCACACACTCAGCCCTTAACCCCAGTGTACAGAAAGTGTCAAAACGTGTTTTTCAGCAGAAATAAACATGTTTCTGCAAGTTTGGTCAACCCCATGTAAGTTATGGGGCAGTAACATCACACTTTTCAAAACGTGTTTTTCAGCCCGAAATAAACGCGTTTTTTCAGACAACTGAATCTCCTTGTAACAGCAAGCTTCAGAAGAGCCCACACACTCAGCCCTTAACCCCAGTGTACAGAAAGTGTCAAAACGTGTTTTTCAGCAGAAATAAACATGTTTCTGCAAGTTTGGTCAACCCCATGTAAGTTATGGGGCAGTAACATCACACTTTTCAAAACGTGTTTTTCAGCCCGAAATAAACGCGTTTTTTCAGACAACTGAATCTCCTTTTAAAAGCAAGGCTCAGAAGTGCCCACACACTCAGCCCTTAACCCCAGTGTACAGAAAGTGTCAAAACGTGTTTTTCAGCAGAAATAAACATGTTTCTGCAAGTTTGGTCAACCCCATGTAAGTTATGGGGCAGTAACATCACACTTTTCAAAACGTGTTTTTCAGCCCGAAATAAACACGTTTTTTCAGGCAACTGAATCTCCTTGTAACAGCAAGCTTCAGAAGAGCCCACACACTCAGCCCTTAACCCCAGTGTACAGAAAGAGTCAAAACGTGTTTTTCAGCAGAAATAAACATGTTTCTGCAAGTTTGGTCAACCCCATGTAAGTTATGGGGCAGTAACATCACTCTTTTCAAAACGTGTTTTTCAGCCCGAAATAAACGCGTTTTTTCAGGCAACTGAATCTACTTGTAAAAGCAAGGCTCAGAAGTGCCCACACACTCACCCCTTAACCCCAGTGTACAGAAAGTGTCAAAACGTGTTTTTCAGCAGAAATAAACATGTTTCTGCAAGTTTGGTCAACCCCATGTAAGTTATGGGGCAGTAACATCACATTTTTCAAAACGTGTTTTTCAGCCCGAAATAAACGCGTTTTTTCAGACAACTGAATCTCCTTGTAACAGCAAGGCTCAGAAGAGCCCACACACTCAGCCCTTAACCCCAGTGTACAGAAAGTGTCAAAACGTGTTTTTCAGCAGAAATAAACATGTTTCTGCAAGTTTGGTCAACCCCATGTAAGTTATGGGGCAGTAACATCACACTTTTCAAAACGTGTTTTTCAGCCCGAAATAAACGCGTTTTTTCAGGCAACTGAATCTACTTGTAAAAGCAAGGCTCAGAAGTGCCCACACACTCAGCCCTTAACCCCAGTGTACAGAAACTGTCAAAACATGTTTTTCAGCAGAAATAAACATGTTTCTGCAAGTTTGGTCAACCCCATGTAAGTTATGGGGTAGTAACATCACACTTTTCAAAACGTGTTTTTCAGCCCGAAATAAACACGTTTTTTCAGGCAACTGAATCTCCTTGTAACAGCAAGCTTCAGAAGAGCCCACACACTCAGCCCTTAACCCCAGTGTACAGAAAGTGTCAAACGTGTTTTTCAGCAGAAATAAACATGTTTCTGCAAGTTTGGTCAACCCCAAGTAAGTTATGGGGCAGTAACATCACACTTTTCAAAACGTGTTTTTCAGCCCGAAATAAACGCGTTTTTTCAGACAACTGAATCTCCTTGTAACAGCAAGCTTCAGAAGAGCCCACACACTCAGCCCTTAACCCCAGTGTACAGAAAGTGTCAAAACGTGTTTTTCAGCAGAAATAAACATGTTTCTGCAAGTTTGGTCAACCCCATGTAAGTTATGGGGCAGTAACATCACACTTTTCAAAACGTGTTTTTCAGCCCGAAATAAACGCGTTTTTTCAGACAACTGAATCTCCTTGTAAAAGCAAGGCTCAGAAGTGCCCACACACTCAGCCCTTAACCCCAGTGTACAGAAAGTGTCAAAACGTGTTTTTCAGCAGAAATAAACATGTTTCTGCAAGTTTGGTCAACCCCATGTAAGTTATGGGGCAGTAACATCACACTTTTCAAAACGTGTTTTTCAGCCCGAAATAAACGCGTTTTTTCAGGCAACTGAATCTACTTGTAACAACAAGGCTCAGAAGTGCCCACACACTCAGCCCTTAACCCCAGTGTACAGAAAGTGTCAAAACGTGTTTTTCAGCAGAAATAAACATGTTTCTGCAAGTTTGGTCAACCCCATGTAAGTTATGGGGCAGTAACATCACACTTTTCAAAACGTGTTTTTCAGCCCGAAATAAACACGTTTTTTCAGGCAACTGAATCTCCTTGTAACAGCAAGCTTCAGAAGAGCCCACACACTCAGCCCTTAACCCCAGTGTACAGAAAGTGTCAAAACGTGTTTTTCAGCAGAAATAAACATGTTTCTGCAAGTTTGGTCAACCCCATGTAAGTTATGGGGCAGTAACATCACACTTCTCAAAACGTGTTTTTCAGCCCGAAATAAACGCGTTTTTTCAGGCAACTGAATCTCCTTGTAACAGCAAGGCTCAGAAGTGCCCACACACTCAGCCCTTAACCCCAGTGTACAAAAAAGTGTCAAAACATGATTTTCAGCAGAAATAAACATGTTTCTGCAAGTTTGGTCAACCCCATGTAAGTTATGGGGCAGTAACATCACACTTTTCAAAACGTGTTTTTCAGCCCGAAATAAACACGTTTTTTCAGGCAACTGAATCTCCTTGTAACAGCAAGCTTCAGAAGAGCCCACACACTCAGCCCTTAACCCCAGTGTACAGAAAGTGTCAAAACGTGTTTTTCAGCAGAAATAAACATGTTTCTGCAAGTTTGGTCAACCCCATGTAAGTTATGGGGCAGTAACATCACACTTTTCAAAACGTGTTTTTCAGCACGAAATAAACGCGTTTTTTCAGGCAACTGAATCTCCTTGTAACAGCAAGCTTCAGAAGAGCCCACACACTCAGCCCTTAACCCCAGTGTACAGAAAGTGTCAAAACGTGTTTTTCAGCAGAAATAAACATGTTTCTGCAAGTTTGGTCAACCCCATGTAAGTTATGGGGCAGTAACATCACACTTTTCAAAACGTGTTTTTCAGCCCGAAATAAACACGTTTTTTCAGGCAACTGAATCTCCTTGTAACAGCAAGCTTCAGAAGTGCCTACACACTCAGCCCTTAACCCCAGTGTACAGAAGTGTCAAAACATGTTTTTCAGCAGAAATAAACATGTTTCTGCAAGTTTGGTCAACCCATGTAAGTTATGGGGCAGTAACATCACACTTTTCAAAACGTGTTTTTCAGCCCGAAATAAACACGTTTTTTCAGGCAACTGAATCTCCTTGTAACAGCAAGCTTCAGAAGAGCCCACACACTCAGCCCTTAACCCCAGTGTACAGAAAGTGTCAAAACGTGTTTTTCAGCAGAAATAAACATGTTTCTGCAAGTTTGGTCAACCCCATGTAAGTTATGGGGCAGTAACATCACACTTTTCAAAACGTGTTTTTCAGCCCGAAATAAACGCGTTTTTTCAGGCAACTGAATCTACTTGTAAAAGCAAGGCTCAGAAGTGCCCACACACTCAGCCCTTAACCCCAGTGTACAGAAAGTGTCAAAACATGTTTTTCAGCAGAAATAAACATGTTTCTGCAAGTTTGGTCAACCCATGTAAGTTATGGGGCAGTAACATCACACTTTTCAAAACGTGTTTTTCAGCCCGAAATAAACACGTTTTTTCAGGCAACTGAATCTCCTTGTAACAGCAAGCTTCAGAAGAGCCCAACACTCAGCCCTTAACCCCAGTGTACAGAAAGTGTCAAAACGTGTTTTTCAGCAGAAATAAACATGTTTCTGCAAGTTTGGTCAACCCCATGTAAGTTATGGGGCAGTAACATCACACTTTTCAAAACGTGTTTTTCAGCCCGAAATAAACGCGTTTTTTCAGACAACTGAATCTCCTTGTAAAAGCAAGGCTCAGAAGTGCCCACACACTCAGCCCTTAACCCCAGTGTACAGAAAGTGTCAAAACCGTGTTTTTCAGCAGAAATAAACATGTTTCTGCAAGTTTGGTCAACCCCATGTAAGTTATGGGGCAGTAACATCACACTTTTCAAAACGTGTTTTTCAGCCCGAAATAAACACGTTTTTTCAGGCAACTGAATCTCCTTGTAACAGCAAGCTTCAGAAGAGCCCACACACTCAGCCCTTAACCCCAGTGTACAGAAAGTGTCAAAACGTGTTTTTCAGCAGAAATAAAACATGTTTCTGCAAGTTTGGTCAACCCCATGTAAGTTATGGGGCAGTAACATCACACTTTCAAAACGTGTTTTTCAGCCCGAAATAAACGCGTTTTTTCAGGCAACTGAATCTACTTGTAACAACAAGGCTCAGAAGTGCCCACACACTCAGCCCTTAACCCCAGTGTACAGAAAGTGTCAAAACATGTTTTTCAGCAGAAATAAACATGTTTCTGCAAGTTTGGTCAACCCCATGTAAGTTATGGGGCAGTAACATCACACTTTTCAAAACGTGTTTTTCAGCCCGAAATAACACGTTTTTTCAGGCAACTGAATCTCCTTGTAACAGCAAGCTTCAGAAGAGCCCACACACTCAGCCTTAACCCCAGTGTACAGAAAGTGTCAAACGTGTTTTTCAGCAGAAATAAACATGTTTCTGCAAGTTTGGTCAACCCCATGTAAGTTATGGGGCAGTAACATCACTCTTTTCAAAACGTGTTTTTCAGCCCGAAATAAACGCGTTTTTTCAGGCAACTGAATCTCCTTGTAACAGCAAGCTTCAGAAGAGCCCACACACTCAGCCCTTAACCCCAGTGTACAGAAAGTGTCAAAACGTGTTTTTCAGCAGAAATAAACATGTTTCTGCAAGTTTGGTCAACCCCATGTAAGTTATGGGGCAGTAACATCACACTTTTCAAAACGTGTTTTTCAGCCCGAAATAAACGCGTTTTTTCAGACAACTGAATCTCCTTGTAAAAGCAAGGCTCAGAAGTGCCCACACACTCAGCCCTTAACCCCAGTGTACAGAAAGTGTCAAAACGTGTTTTCAGCAGAAATAAACATGTTTCTGCAAGTTTGGTCAACCCATGTAAGTTATGGGGCAGTAACATCACTCTTTTCAAAACGTGTTTTTCAGCCCGAAATAAACGCGTTTTTTCAGGCAACTGAATCTACTTGTAAAAGCAAGGCTCAGAAGTGCCCACACACTCAGCCCTTAACCCCAGTGTACAGAAAGTGTCAAAACGTGTTTTTCAGCAGAAATAAACATGTTTCTGCAAGTTTGGTCAACCCCATGTAAGTTATGGGGCAGTAACATCACACTTTTCAAAACGTGTTTTTCAGCCCGAAATAAACGCGTTTTTTTCAGGCAACTGAATCTACTTGTAACAACAAGGCTCAGAAGTGCCCACACACTCAGCCCTTAACCCCAGTGTACAGAAAGTGTCAAAACATGTTTTTCAGCAGAAATAAACATGTTTTCTGCAAGTTTGGTCAACCCCATGTAAGTTATGGGGTAGTAACATCACACTTTTCAAAACGTGTTTTTCAGCCCGAAATAAACGCGTTTTTTCAGACAACTGAATCTACTTGTAAAAGCAAGGCTCAGAAGTGCCCACACACTCAGCCCTTAACCCCAGTGTACAGAAACTGTCAAAACATGTTTTTCAGCAGAAATAAACATGTTCTGCAAGTTTGGTCAACCCCATGTAAGTTATGGGGTAGTAACATCACACTTTTCAAAACGTGTTTTTCAGCCCGAAATAAACACGTTTTTTCAGGCAACTGAATCTCCTTGTAACAGCAAGCTTCAGAAGAGCCCACACACTCAGCCCTTAACCCCAGTGTACAGAAAGTGTCAAAACGTGTTTTTCAGCAGAAATAAACATGTTTCTGCAAGTTTGGTCAACCCCATGTAAGTTATGGGGCAGTAACATCACACTTTTCAAAACGTGTTTTTCAGCCCGAAATAAACGCGTTTTTTCAGACAACTGAATCTCCTTGTAACAGCAAGCTTCAGAAGAGCCCACACACTCAGCCCTTAACCCCCAGTGTACAGAAAGTGTCAAAACGTGTTTTTCAGCAGAAATAAACATGTTTCTGCAAGTTTGGTCAACCCCATGTAAGTTATGGGGCAGTAACATCACATTTTTCAAAACGTGTTTTTCAGCCCGAAATAAACGCGTTTTTCAGACAACTGAATCTCCTTGTAACAGCAAGGCTCAGAAGAGCCCACACACTCAGCCCTTAACCCCCAGTGTACAGAAAGTGTCAAAACGTGTTTTTCAGCAGAAATAAACATGTTTCTGCAAGTTTGGTCAACCCCATGTAAGTTATGGGGCAGTAACATCACACTTTTCAAAACGTGTTTTTCAGCCCGAAATAAACAAGTTTTTTCAGGCAACTGAATCTCCTTGTAACGGCAAGCTTCAGAAGAGCCCACACACTCAGCCCTTAACCCCAGTGTACAGAAAGTGTCAAAACGTGTTTTTCAGCAGAATAAACATGTTTCTGCAAGTTTGGTCAACCCCATGTAAGTTATGGGGCAGTAACATCACACTTTTCAAAACGTGTTTTTCAGCCCGAAATAAACGCGTTTTTTCAGGCAACTGAATCTACTTGTAAAACCAAGGCTCAGAAGTGCCCACACACTCAGCCCTTAACCCCAGTGTACAGAAAGTGTCAAAACGTGTTTTTCAGCAGAAATAAACATGTTTCTGCAAGTTTGGTCAACCCCATGTAAGTTATGGGGCAGTAACATCACACTTTTCAAAACGTGTTTTTCAGCCCGAAATAAACACGTTTTTTCAGACAACTGAATCTCCTTGTAACAGCAAGCTTCAGAAGAGCCCACACACTCAGCCCTTAACCCCAGTGTACAGAAAGTGTCAAAACATGTTTTTCAGCAGAAATAAACATGTTTCTGCAAGTTTGGTCAACCCCATGTAAGTTATGGGGCAGTAACATCACACTTTTCAAAACGTGTTTTTCAGCCCGAAATAAACGCGTTTTTTCAGGCAACTGAATCTACTTGTAACAACAAGGCTCAGAAGTGCCCACACACTCAGCCCTTAACCCCAGTGTACAGAAAGTGTCAAAACATGTTTTTCAGCAGAAATAAACATGTTTCTGCAAGTTTGGTCAACCCCATGTAAGTTATGGGGCAGTAACATCACACTTTTCAAAACGTGTTTTTCAGCCCGAAATAAACGCGTTTTTTCAGGCAACTGAATCTCCTTGTAACAGCAAGCTTCAGAAGAGCCCACACACTCAGCCCTTAACCCCAGTGTACAGAAAGTGTCAAAACATGTTTTTCAGCAGAAATAAACATGTTTCTGCAAGTTTGGTCAACCCCATGTAAGTTATGGGGCAGTAACATCACACTTTTCAAAACGTGTTTTTCAGCCCGAAATAAACACGTTTTTTCAGGCAACTGAATCTCCTTGTAACAGCAAGCTTCAGAAGAGCCCACACACTCAGCCCTTAACCCCAGTGTACAGAAAGTGTCAAAACATGTTTTTCAGCAGAAATAAACATGTTTCTGCAAGTTTGGTCAACCCCATGTAAGTTATGGGGCAGTAACATCACACTTTTCAAAACGTGTTTTTCAGCCCGAAATAAACGCGTTTTTCAGGCAACTGAATCTCCTTGTAACAGCAAGCTTCAGAAGAGCCCACACACTCAGCCCTTAACCCCAGTGTACAGAAAGTGTCAAAACATGTTTTTCAGCAGATATAAACATGTTTCTGCAAGTTTGGTCAACCCCATGTAAGTTATGGGGCAGTAACATCAACACTTTTCAAAACGTGTTTTTCAGCCCGAAATAAACACGTTTTTCAGGCAACTGAATCTCCTTGTAACAGCAAGCTTCAGAAGAGCCCACACACTCAGCCCTTAACCCCAGTGTACAGAAAGTGTCAAAACATGTTTTTCAGCAGAATTAAACATGTTTCTGCAAGTTTGGTCAACCCCATGTAAGTTATGGGGCAGTAACATCACACTTTTCAAAACGTGTTTTTCAGCCCGAAATAAACACGTTTTTTCAGGCAACTGAATCTCCTTGTAACAGCAAGCTTCAGAAGAGCCCACACACTCAGCCCTTAACCCCAGTGTACAGAAAGTGTCAAAACGTGTTTTTCAGCAGAAATAAACATGTTTCTGCAAGTTTGGTCAACCCCATGTAAGTTATGGGGCAGTAACATCACACTTTTCAAAACGTGTTTTTCAGCCCGAAATAAACGCGTTTTTCAGACAACTGAATCTCCTTGTAACAGCAAGCTTCAGAAGAGCCCACACACTCAGCCCTTAACCCCAGTGTACAGAAAGTGTCAAAACGTGTTTTTCAGCAGAAATAAACATGTTTTCTGCAAGTTTGGTCAACCCCATGTAAGTTATGGGGCAGTAACATCACACTTTTCAAAACGTGTTTTTCAGCCCGAAATAAACGCGTTTTTTCAGGCAACTGAATCTACTTGTAAAACCAAGGCTCAGAAGTGCCCACACACTCAGCCCTTAACCCCAGTGTACAGAAAGTGTCAAAACGTGTTTTTCAGCAGAAATAAACATGTTTCTGCAAGTTTGGTCAACCCCATGTAAGTTATGGGGCAGTAACATCACACTTTTCAAAACGTGTTTTTCAGCCCGAAATAAACACGTTTTTTTCAGACAACTGAATCTCCTTGTAACAGCAAGCTTCAGAAGAGCCCACACACTCAGCCCTTAACCCCAGTGTACAGAAAGTGTCAAAACATGTTTTTCAGCAGAAATAAACATGTTTCTGCAAGTTTTGGTCACCCCATGTAAGTTATGGGGCAGTAACATCACACTTTTCAAAACGTGTTTTCAGCCCGAAATAAACGCGTTTTTCAGACAACTGAATCTCCTTGTAACAGCAAGCTTCAGAAGAGCCCACACACTCAGCCCTTAACCCCAGTGTACAGAAAGTGTCAAAACGTGTTTTCAGCAGAAATAAACATGTTTCTGCAAGTTTGGTCAACCCCATGTAAGTTATGGGGCAGTAACATCACACTTTTCAAAACGTGTTTTTCAGCCCGAAATAACGCGTTTTTTCAGGCAACTGAATCTACTTGTAAAACCAAGGCTCAGAAGTGCCCACACACTCAGCCCTTAACCCCCAGTGTACAGAAAGTGTCAAAACGTGTTTTTCAGCAGAAATAAACATGTTTCTGCAAGTTTGGTCAACCCCATCTAAGTTATGGGGCAGTAACATCACACTTTTCAAAACGTGTTTTTCAGCCCGAAATAAACACGTTTTTCAGACAACTGAATCTCCTTGTAACAGCAAGCTTCAGAAGAGCCCACACACTCAGCCCTTAACCCCAGTGTACAGAAAGTGTCAAAACATGTTTTTCAGCAGAAATAAACATGTTTCTGCAAGTTTGGTCAACCCCATGTAAGTTATGGGGCAGTAACATCACACTTTTCAAAACGTGTTTTTCAGCCCGAAATAAACGCGTTTTTTCAGACAACTGAATCTCCTTGTAACAGCAAGCTTCAGAAGAGCCCACACACTCAGCCCTTAACCCAGTGTACAGAAAGTGTCAAAACGTGTTTTTCAGCAGAAATAAACATGTTCTGCAAGTTTGGTCAACCCATGTAAGTATGGGGCAGTAACATCACACTTTTCAAAACGTGTTTTTCAGCCCGAAATAAACGCGTTTTTTCAGGCAACTGAATCTACTTGTAACAGCAAGGCTCAGAAGTGCCCACACACTCAGCCCTTAACCCCAGTGTACAGAAAGTGTCAAAACATGTTTTTCAGCAGAAATAAACATGTTTCTGCAAGTTTGGTCAACCCCATGTAAGTTATGGGGCAGTAACATCACACTTTTCAAAACGTGTTTTTCAGCCCGAAATAACACGTTTTTTCAGGCAACTGAATCTCCTTGTAACAGCAAGCTTCAGAAGAGCCCACACACTCAGCCCTTAACCCCAGTGTACAGAAAGTGTCAAACATGTTTTTCAGCAGAAATAAACATGTTTCTGCAACCCCATGTAAGTTATGGGGCAGTAACATCACTCTTTTCAAAACGTGTTTTTCAGCCCGAAATAAACGCGTTTTTTCAGGCAACTGAATCTACTTGTAAAACCAAGGCTCAGAAGTGCCCACACACTCAGCCCTTAACCCCAGTGTACAGAAAGTGTCAAAACGTGTTTTTCAGCAGAAATAAACATGTTTCTGCAAGTTTGGTCAACCCCATGTAAGTTATGGGGCAGTAACATCACACTTTTCAAAACGTGTTTTTCAGCCCGAAATAAACACGTTTTTTCAGGCTACTGAATCTCCTTGTAACAGCAAGCTTCAGAAGAGCCCACACACTCAGCCCTTAACCCCAGTGTACAGAAAGTGTCAAAACATGTTTTTCAGCAGAAATAAACATGTTTCTGCAAGTTTGGTCAACCCCATGTAAGTTATGGGGCAGTAACATCACACTTTTCAAAACGTGTTTTTCAGCCCGAAATAAACACGTTTTTTCAGGCAACTGAATCTCCTTGTAACAGCAAGCTTCAGAAGAGCCCACACACTCAGCCCTTAACCCCAGTGTACAGAAAGTGTCAAAACGTGTTTTTCAGCAGAAATAAACATGTTTCTGCAAGTTTGGTCAACCCCATGTAAGTTATGGGGCAGTAACATCACACTTTTCAAAACGTGTTTTTCAGCCCGAAATAAACGCGTTTTTTCAGACAACTGAATCTCCTTGTAACAGCAAGCTTCAGAAGAGCCCACACACTCAGCCCTTAACCCCAGGTGTACAGAAAGTGTCAAAACGTGTTTTTCAGCAGAAATAAACATGTTTCTGCAAGTTTGGTCAACCCCATGTAAGTTATGGGGCAGTAACATCACACTTTTCAAAACGTGTTTTTCAGCCCGAAATAAACGCGTTTTTTCAGGCAACTGAATCTACTTGTAAAACCAAGGCTCAGAAGTGCCCCACACACTCAGCCCTTAACCCCAGTGTACAGAAAGTGTCAAAACGTGTTTTTCAGCAGAAATAAACATGTTTCTGCAAGTTTGGTCAACCCCATGTAAGTTATGGGGCAGTAACATCACACTTTTCAAAACGTGTTTTTCAGCCCGAAATAAACACGTTTTTTCAGACAACTGAATCTCCTTGTAACAGCAAGCTTCAGAAGAGCCCACACACTCAGCCCTTAACCCCAGTGTACAGAAAGTGTCAAAACATGTTTTTCAGCAGAAATAAACATGTTTCTGCAAGTTTGGTCAACCCCATGTAAGTTATGGGGCAGTAACATCACACTTTTCAAAACGTGTTTTTCAGCCCGAAATAAACGCGTTTTTTCAGGCAACTGAATCTACTTGTAACAACAAGGCTCAGAAGTGCCCACACACTCAGCCCTTAACCCCAGTGTACAGAAAGTGTCAAAACATGTTTTTCAGCAGAAATAAACATGTTTCTGCAAGTTTGGTCAACCCCATGTAAGTTATGGGGCAGTAACATCACACTTTTCAAAACGTGTTTTTCAGCCCGAAATAAACACGTTTTTTCAGGCTACTGAATCTCCTTGTAACAGCAAGCTTCAGAAGAGCCCACACACTCAGCCCTTAACCCCAGTGTACAGAAAGTGTCAAAACATGTTTTTCAGCAGAAATAAAACATGTTTCTGCAAGTTTGGTCAACCCCATGTAAGTTATGGGGCAGTAACATCACACTTTTCAAAACGTGTTTTTCAGCCCGAAATAAACACGTTTTTCAGGCAACTGAATCTCCTTGTAACAGCAAGCTTCAGAAGAGCCCACACACTCAGCCCTTAACCCCAGTGTACAGAAAGTGTCAAAACGTGTTTTTCAGCAGAAATAAACATGTTTCTGCAAGTTTGGTCAACCCCATGTAAGTTATGGGGCAGTAACATCACACTTTTCAAAACGTGTTTTTCAGCCCGAAATAAACGCGTTTTTTCAGACAACTGAATCTCCTTGTAACAGCAAGCTTCAGAAGAGCCCACACACTCAGCCCTTAACCCCAGTGTACAGAAAGTGTCAAAACGTGTTTTTCAGCAGAAATAAACATGTTTCTGCAAGTTTGGTCAACCCCATGTAAGTTATGGGGCAGTAACATCACACTTTTCAAAACGTGTTTTTCAGCCCGAAATAAACGCGTTTTTTCAGGCAACTGAATCTACTTGTAAAACCAAGGCTCAGAAGTGCCCACACACTCAGCCCTTAACCCCAGTGTACAGAAAGTGTCAAAACGTGTTTTTCAGCAGAAATAAACATGTTTCTGCAAGTTTGGTCAACCCCATGTAAGTTATGGGGCAGTAACATCACACTTTTCAAAACGTGTTTTTCAGCCCGAAATAAACACGTTTTTTCAGACAACTGAATCTCCTTGTAACAGCAAGCTTCAGAAGAGCCCACACACTCAGCCCTTAACCCCAGTGTACAGAAAGTGTCAAAACATGTTTTTCAGCAGAAATAAACATGTTTCTGCAAGTTTGGTCAACCCCATGTAAGTTATGGGGCAGTAACATCACACTTTTCAAAACGTGTTTTTCAGCCCGAAATAAACGCGTTTTTTCAGACAACTGAATCTCCTTGTAACAGCAAGCTTCAGAAGAGCCCACACACTCAGCCCTTAACCCCAGTGTACAGAAAGTGTCAAAACGTGTTTTTCAGCAGAAATAAACATGTTTCTGCAAGTTTGGTCAACCCCATGTAAGTTATGGGGCAGTAACATCACACTTTTCAAAACGTGTTTTTCAGCCCGAAATAAACGCGTTTTTTCAGGCAACTGAATCTACTTGTAAAACCAAGGCTCAGAAGTGCCCACACACTCAGCCCTTAACCCCAGTGTACAGAAAGTGTCAAAACGTGTTTTTCAGCAGAAATAAACATGTTTCTGCAAGTTTGGTCAACCCCATGTAAGTTATGGGGCAGTAACATCACACTTTTCAAAACGTGTTTTTCAGCCCGAAATAAACACGTTTTTTCAGACAACTGAATCTCCTTGTAACAGCAAGCTTCAGAAGAGCCCACACACTCAGCCCTTAACCCCAGTGTACAGAAAGTGTCAAAACATGTTTTTCAGCAGAAATAAACATGTTTCTGCAAGTTTGGTCAACCCCATGTAAGTTATGGGGCAGTAACATCACACTTTTCAAAACGTGTTTTTCAGCCCGAAATAAACGCGTTTTTTCAGACAACTGAATCTCCTTGTAACAGCAAGCTTCAGAAGAGCCCACACACTCAGCCCTTAACCCCAGTGTACAGAAAGTGTCAAAACGTGTTTTTCAGCAGAAATAAACATGTTTCTGCAAGTTTGGTCAACCCCATGTAAGTTATGGGGCAGTAACATCACACTTTTCAAAACGTGTTTTTCAGCCCGAAATAAACGCGTTTTTTCAGGCAACTGAATCTACTTGTAACAGCAAGGCTCAGAAGTGCCCACACACTCAGCCCTTAACCCCAGTGTACAGAAAGTGTCAAAACATGTTTTTCAGCAGAAATAAACATGTTTCTGCAAGTTTGGTCAACCCCATGTAAGTTATGGGGCAGTAACATCACACTTTTCAAAACGTGTTTTTCAGCCCGAAATAAACACGTTTTTTCAGGCAACTGAATCTCCTTGTAACAGCAAGCTTCAGAAGAGCCCACACACTCAGCCCTTAACCCCAGTGTACAGAAAGTGTCAAAACATGTTTTTCAGCAGAAATAAACATGTTTCTGCAAGTTTGGTCAACCCCATGTAAGTTATGGGGCAGTAACATCACATTTTTCAAAACGTGTTTTTCAGCCCGAAATAAACGCGTTTTTTCAGACAACTGAATCTCCTTGTAACAGCAAGCTTCAGAAGAGCCCACACACTCAGCCCTTAACCCCAGTGTACAGAAAGTGTCAAAACATGTTTTTCAGCAGAAATAAACATGTTTCTGCAAGTTTGGTCAACCCCATGTAAGTTATGGGGCAGTAACATCACACTTTTCAAAACGTGTTTTTCAGCCCGAAATAAACACGTTTTTTCAGGCAACTGAATCTCCTTGTAACAGCAAGCTTCAGAAGAGCCCACACACTCAGCCCTTAACCCCAGTGTACAGAAAGTGTCAAAACGTGTTTTTCAGCAGAAATAAACATGTTTCTGCAAGTTTGGTCAACCCCATGTAAGTTATGGGGCAGTAACATCACTCTTTTCAAAACGTGTTTTTCAGCCCGAAATAAACGCGTTTTTTCAGGCAACTGAATCTACTTGTAAAAGCAAGGCTCAGAAGTGCCCACACACTCAGCCCTTAACCCCAGTGTACAGAAAGTGTCAAAACGTGTTTTTCAGCAGAAATAAACATGTTTCTGCAAGTTTGGTCAACCCCATGTAAGTTATGGGGCAGTAACATCACATTTTTCAAAACGTGTTTTTCAGCCCGAAATAAACGCGTTTTTTCAGACAACTGAATCTCCTTGTAACAGCAAGGCTCAGAAGAGCCCACACACTCAGCCCTTAACCCCAGTGTACAGAAAGTGTCAAAACGTGTTTTTCAGCAGAAATAAACATGTTTCTGCAAGTTTGGTCAACCCCATGTAAGTTATGGGGCAGTAACATCACACTTTTCAAAACGTGTTTTTCAGCCCGAAATAAACAAGTTTTTTCAGGCAACTGAATCTCCTTGTAACAGCAAGCTTCAGAAGAGCCCACACACTCAGCCCTTAACCCCAGTGTACAGAAAGTGTCAAAACGTGTTTTTCAGCAGAAATAAACATGTTTCTGCAAGTTTGGTCAACCCCATGTAAGTTATGGGGCAGTAACATCACACTTTTCAAAACGTGTTTTTCAGCCCGAAATAAACGCGTTTTTTCAGGCAACTGAATCTACTTGTAAAACCAAGGCTCAGAAGTGCCCACACACTCAGCCCTTAACCCCAGTGTACAGAAAGTGTCAAAACGTGTTTTTCAGCAGAAATAAACATGTTTCTGCAAGTTTGGTCAACCCCATGTAAGTTATGGGGCAGTAACATCACACTTTTCAAAACGTGTTTTTCAGCCCGAAATAAACACGTTTTTTCAGACAACTGAATCTCCTTGTAACAGCAAGCTTCAGAAGAGCCCACACACTCAGCCCTTAACCCCAGTGTACAGAAAGTGTCAAAACATGTTTTTCAGCAGAAATAAACATGTTTCTGCAAGTTTGGTCAACCCCATGTAAGTTATGGGGCAGTAACATCACACTTTTCAAAACGTGTTTTTCAGCCCGAAATAAACGCGTTTTTTCAGGCAACTGAATCTACTTGTAACAACAAGGCTCAGAAGTGCCCACACACTCAGCCCTTAACCCCAGTGTACAGAAAGTGTCAAAACATGTTTTTCAGCAGAAATAAACATGTTTCTGCAAGTTTGGTCAACCCCATGTAAGTTATGGGGCAGTAACATCACACTTTTCAAAACGTGTTTTTCAGCCCGAAATAAACGCGTTTTTTCAGGCAACTGAATCTCCTTGTAACAGCAAGCTTCAGAAGAGCCCACACACTCAGCCCTTAACCCCAGTGTACAGAAAGTGTCAAAACATGTTTTTCAGCAGAAATAAACATGTTTCTGCAAGTTTGGTCAACCCCATGTAAGTTATGGGGCAGTAACATCACACTTTTCAAAACGTGTTTTTCAGCCCGAAATAAACACGTTTTTTCAGGCAACTGAATCTCCTTGTAACAGCAAGCTTCAGAAGAGCCCACACACTCAGCCCTTAACCCCAGTGTACAGAAAGTGTCAAAACATGTTTTTCAGCAGAAATAAACATGTTTCTGCAAGTTTGGTCAACCCCATGTAAGTTATGGGGCAGTAACATCACACTTTTCAAAACGTGTTTTTCAGCCCGAAATAAACGCGTTTTTTCAGGCAACTGAATCTCCTTGTAACAGCAAGCTTCAGAAGAGCCCACACACTCAGCCCTTAACCCCAGTGTACAGAAAGTGTCAAAACATGTTTTTCAGCAGAAATAAACATGTTTCTGCAAGTTTGGTCAACCCCATGTAAGTTATGGGGCAGTAACATCACACTTTTCAAAACGTGTTTTTCAGCCCGAAATAAACACGTTTTTTCAGGCAACTGAATCTCCTTGTAACAGCAAGCTTCAGAAGAGCCCACACACTCAGCCCTTAACCCCAGTGTACAGAAAGTGTCAAAACGTGTTTTTCAGCAGAAATAAACATGTTTCTGCAAGTTTGGTCAACCCCATGTAAGTTATGGGGCAGTAACATCACTCTTTTCAAAACGTGTTTTTCAGCCCGAAATAAACGCGTTTTTTCAGGCAACTGAATCTACTTGTAAAAGCAAGGCTCAGAAGTGCCCACACACTCAGCCCTTAACCCCAGTGTACAGAAAGTGTCAAAACGTGTTTTTCAGCAGAAATAAACATGTTTCTGCAAGTTTGGTCAACCCCATGTAAGTTATGGGGCAGTAACATCACATTTTTCAAAACGTGTTTTTCAGCCCGAAATAAACGCGTTTTTTCAGACAACTGAATCTCCTTGTAACAGCAAGGCTCAGAAGAGCCCACACACTCAGCCCTTAACCCCAGTGTACAGAAAGTGTCAAAACGTGTTTTTCAGCAGAAATAAACATGTTTCTGCAAGTTTGGTCAACCCCATGTAAGTTATGGGGCAGTAACATCACACTTTTCAAAACGTGTTTTTCAGCCCGAAATAAACAAGTTTTTTCAGGCAACTGAATCTCCTTGTAACAGCAAGCTTCAGAAGAGCCCACACACTCAGCCCTTAACCCCAGTGTACAGAAAGTGTCAAAACGTGTTTTTCAGCAGAAATAAACATGTTTCTGCAAGTTTGGTCAACCCCATGTAAGTTATGGGGCAGTAACATCACACTTTTCAAAACGTGTTTTTCAGCCCGAAATAAACGCGTTTTTTCAGGCAACTGAATCTACTTGTAAAACCAAGGCTCAGAAGTGCCCACACACTCAGCCCTTAACCCCAGTGTACAGAAAGTGTCAAAACGTGTTTTTCAGCAGAAATAAACATGTTTCTGCAAGTTTGGTCAACCCCATGTAAGTTATGGGGCAGTAACATCACACTTTTCAAAACGTGTTTTTCAGCCCGAAATAAACACGTTTTTTCAGACAACTGAATCTCCTTGTAACAGCAAGCTTCAGAAGAGCCCACACACTCAGCCCTTAACCCCAGTGTACAGAAAGTGTCAAAACATGTTTTTCAGCAGAAATAAACATGTTTCTGCAAGTTTGGTCAACCCCATGTAAGTTATGGGGCAGTAACATCACACTTTTCAAAACGTGTTTTTCAGCCCGAAATAAACGCGTTTTTTCAGGCAACTGAATCTACTTGTAACAACAAGGCTCAGAAGTGCCCACACACTCAGCCCTTAACCCCAGTGTACAGAAAGTGTCAAAACATGTTTTTCAGCAGAAATAAACATGTTTCTGCAAGTTTGGTCAACCCCATGTAAGTTATGGGGCAGTAACATCACACTTTTCAAAACGTGTTTTTCAGCCCGAAATAAACGCGTTTTTTCAGGCAACTGAATCTCCTTGTAACAGCAAGCTTCAGAAGAGCCCACACACTCAGCCCTTAACCCCAGTGTACAGAAAGTGTCAAAACATGTTTTTCAGCAGAAATAAACATGTTTCTGCAAGTTTGGTCAACCCCATGTAAGTTATGGGGCAGTAACATCACACTTTTCAAAACGTGTTTTTCAGCCCGAAATAAACACGTTTTTTCAGGCAACTGAATCTCCTTGTAACAGCAAGCTTCAGAAGAGCCCACACACTCAGCCCTTAACCCCAGTGTACAGAAAGTGTCAAAACATGTTTTTCAGCAGAAATAAACATGTTTCTGCAAGTTTGGTCAACCCCATGTAAGTTATGGGGCAGTAACATCACACTTTTCAAAACGTGTTTTTCAGCCCGAAATAAACGCGTTTTTTCAGGCAACTGAATCTCCTTGTAACAGCAAGCTTCAGAAGAGCCCACACACTCAGCCCTTAACCCCAGTGTACAGAAAGTGTCAAAACATGTTTTTCAGCAGAAATAAACATGTTTCTGCAAGTTTGGTCAACCCCATGTAAGTTATGGGGCAGTAACATCACACTTTTCAAAACGTGTTTTTCAGCCCGAAATAAACACGTTTTTTCAGGCAACTGAATCTCCTTGTAACAGCAAGCTTCAGAAGAGCCCACACACTCAGCCCTTAACCCCAGTGTACAGAAAGTGTCAAAACGTGTTTTTCAGCAGAAATAAACATGTTTCTGCAAGTTTGGTCAACCCCATGTAAGTTATGGGGCAGTAACATCACTCTTTTCAAAACGTGTTTTTCAGCCCGAAATAAACGCGTTTTTTCAGGCAACTGAATCTACTTGTAAAAGCAAGGCTCAGAAGTGCCCACACACTCAGCCCTTAACCCCAGTGTACAGAAAGTGTCAAAACGTGTTTTTCAGCAGAAATAAACATGTTTCTGCAAGTTTGGTCAACCCCATGTAAGTTATGGGGCAGTAACATCACATTTTTCAAAACGTGTTTTTCAGCCCGAAATAAACGCGTTTTTTCAGACAACTGAATCTCCTTGTAACAGCAAGGCTCAGAAGAGCCCACACACTCAGCCCTTAACCCCAGTGTACAGAAAGTGTCAAAACATGTTTTTCAGCAGAAATAAACATGTTTCTGCAAGTTTGGTCAACCCCATGTAAGTTATGGGGCAGTAACATCACACTTTTCAAAACGTGTTTTTCAGCCCGAAATAAACACGTTTTTTCAGGCAACTGAATCTCCTTGTAACAGCAAGCTTCAGAAGAGCCCACACACTCAGCCCTTAACCCCAGTGTACAGAAAGTGTCAAAACATGTTTTTCAGCAGAAATAAACATGTTTCTGCAAGTTTGGTCAACCCCATGTAAGTTATGGGGCAGTAACATCACACTTTTCAAAACGTGTTTTTCAGCCCGAAATAAACGCGTTTTTTCAGGCAACTGAATCTCCTTGTAACAGCAAGCTTCAGAAGAGCCCACACACTCAGCCCTTAACCCCAGTGTACAGAAAGTGTCAAAACATGTTTTTCAGCAGAAATAAACATGTTTCTGCAAGTTTGGTCAACCCCATGTAAGTTATGGGGCAGTAACATCACACTTTTCAAAACGTGTTTTTCAGCCCGAAATAAACGCGTTTTTTCAGGCAACTGAATCTCCTTGTAACAGCAAGCTTCAGAAGAGCCCACACACTCAGCCCTTAACCCCAGTGTACAGAAAGTGTCAAAACATGTTTTTCAGCAGAAATAAACATGTTTCTGCAAGTTTGGTCAACCCCATGTAAGTTATGGGGCAGTAACATCACACTTTTCAAAACGTGTTTTTCAGCCCGAAATAAACACGTTTTTTCAGGCAACTGAATCTCCTTGTAACAGCAAGCTTCAGAAGAGCCCACACACTCAGCCCTTAACCCCAGTGTACAGAAAGTGTCAAAACGTGTTTTTCAGCAGAAATAAACATGTTTCTGCAAGTTTGGTCAACCCCATGTAAGTTATGGGGCAGTAACATCACACTTTTCAAAACGTGTTTTTCAGCCCGAAATAAACGCGTTTTTTCAGACAACTGAATCTCCTTGTAACAGCAAGCTTCAGAAGAGCCCACACACTCAGCCCTTAACCCCAGTGTACAGAAAGTGTCAAAACGTGTTTTTCAGCAGAAATAAACATGTTTCTGCAAGTTTGGTCAACCCCATGTAAGTTATGGGGCAGTAACATCACACTTTTCAAAACGTGTTTTTCAGCCCGAAATAAACGCGTTTTTTCAGGCAACTGAATCTACTTGTAAAACCAAGGCTCAGAAGTGCCCACACACTCAGCCCTTAACCCCAGTGTACAGAAAGTGTCAAAACGTGTTTTTCAGCAGAAATAAACATGTTTCTGCAAGTTTGGTCAACCCCATGTAAGTTATGGGGCAGTAACATCACACTTTTCAAAACGTGTTTTTCAGCCCGAAATAAACACGTTTTTTCAGACAACTGAATCTCCTTGTAACAGCAAGCTTCAGAAGAGCCCACACACTCAGCCCTTAACCCCAGTGTACAGAAAGTGTCAAAACATGTTTTTCAGCAGAAATAAACATGTTTCTGCAAGTTTGGTCAACCCCATGTAAGTTATGGGGCAGTAACATCACACTTTTCAAAACGTGTTTTTCAGCCCGAAATAAACGCGTTTTTTCAGGCAACTGAATCTACTTGTAACAACAAGGCTCAGAAGTGCCCACACACTCAGCCCTTAACCCCAGTGTACAGAAAGTGTCAAAACATGTTTTTCAGCAGAAATAAACATGTTTCTGCAAGTTTGGTCAACCCCATGTAAGTTATGGGGCAGTAACATCACACTTTTCAAAACGTGTTTTTCAGCCCGAAATAAACGCGTTTTTTCAGGCAACTGAATCTCCTTGTAACAGCAAGCTTCAGAAGAGCCCACACACTCAGCCCTTAACCCCAGTGTACAGAAAGTGTCAAAACGTGTTTTTCAGCAGAAATAAACATGTTTCTGCAAGTTTGGTCAACCCCATGTAAGTTATGGGGCAGTAACATCACACTTTTCAAAACGTGTTTTTCAGCCCGAAATAAACACGTTTTTTCAGGCTACTGAATCTCCTTGTAACAGCAAGCTTCAGAAGAGCCCACACACTCAGCCCTTAACCCCAGTGTACAGAAAGTGTCAAAACATGTTTTTCAGCAGAAATAAACATGTTTCTGCAAGTTTGGTCAACCCCATGTAAGTTATGGGGCAGTAACATCACACTTTTCAAAACGTGTTTTTCAGCCCGAAATAAACACGTTTTTTCAGGCAACTGAATCTCCTTGTAACAGCAAGCTTCAGAAGAGCCCACACACTCAGCCCTTAACCCCAGTGTACAGAAAGTGTCAAAACGTGTTTTTCAGCAGAAATAAACATGTTTCTGCAAGTTTGGTCAACCCCATGTAAGTTATGGGGCAGTAACATCACACTTTTCAAAACGTGTTTTTCAGCCCGAAATAAACGCGTTTTTTCAGACAACTGAATCTCCTTGTAACAGCAAGCTTCAGAAGAGCCCACACACTCAGCCCTTAACCCCAGTGTACAGAAAGTGTCAAAACGTGTTTTTCAGCAGAAATAAACATGTTTCTGCAAGTTTGGTCAACCCCATGTAAGTTATGGGGCAGTAACATCACACTTTTCAAAACGTGTTTTTCAGCCCGAAATAAACGCGTTTTTTCAGGCAACTGAATCTACTTGTAAAACCAAGGCTCAGAAGTGCCCACACACTCAGCCCTTAACCCCAGTGTACAGAAAGTGTCAAAACGTGTTTTTCAGCAGAAATAAACATGTTTCTGCAAGTTTGGTCAACCCCATGTAAGTTATGGGGCAGTAACATCACACTTTTCAAAACGTGTTTTTCAGCCCGAAATAAACACGTTTTTTCAGACAACTGAATCTCCTTGTAACAGCAAGCTTCAGAAGAGCCCACACACTCAGCCCTTAACCCCAGTGTACAGAAAGTGTCAAAACATGTTTTTCAGCAGAAATAAACATGTTTCTGCAAGTTTGGTCAACCCCATGTAAGTTATGGGGCAGTAACATCACACTTTTCAAAACGTGTTTTTCAGCCCGAAATAAACGCGTTTTTTCAGGCAACTGAATCTACTTGTAACAACAAGGCTCAGAAGTGCCCACACACTCAGCCCTTAACCCCAGTGTACAGAAAGTGTCAAAACATGTTTTTCAGCAGAAATAAACATGTTTCTGCAAGTTTGGTCAACCCCATGTAAGTTATGGGGCAGTAACATCACACTTTTCAAAACGTGTTTTTCAGCCCGAAATAAACGCGTTTTTTCAGGCAACTGAATCTCCTTGTAACAGCAAGCTTCAGAAGAGCCCACACACTCAGCCCTTAACCCCAGTGTACAGAAAGTGTCAAAACGTGTTTTTCAGCAGAAATAAACATGTTTCTGCAAGTTTGGTCAACCCCATGTAAGTTATGGGGCAGTAACATCACACTTTTCAAAACGTGTTTTTCAGCCCGAAATAAACACGTTTTTTCAGGCTACTGAATCTCCTTGTAACAGCAAGCTTCAGAAGAGCCCACACACTCAGCCCTTAACCCCAGTGTACAGAAAGTGTCAAAACATGTTTTTCAGCAGAAATAAACATGTTTCTGCAAGTTTGGTCAACCCCATGTAAGTTATGGGGCAGTAACATCACACTTTTCAAAACGTGTTTTTCAGCCCGAAATAAACGCGTTTTTTCAGGCAACTGAATCTACTTGTAACAACAAGGCTCAGAAGTGCCCACACACTCAGCCCTTAACCCCAGTGTACAGAAAGTGTCAAAACATGTTTTTCAGCAGAAATAAACATGTTTCTGCAAGTTTGGTCAACCCCATGTAAGTTATGGGGCAGTAACATCACACTTTTCAAAACGTGTTTTTCAGCCCGAAATAAACGCGTTTTTTCAGGCAACTGAATCTCCTTGTAACAGCAAGCTTCAGAAGAGCCCACACACTCAGCCCTTAACCCCAGTGTACAGAAAGTGTCAAAACATGTTTTTCAGCAGAAATAAACATGTTTCTGCAAGTTTGGTCAACCCCATGTAAGTTATGGGGCAGTAACATCACACTTTTCAAAACGTGTTTTTCAGCCCGAAATAAACACGTTTTTTCAGGCAACTGAATCTCCTTGTAACAGCAAGCTTCAGAAGAGCCCACACACTCAGCCCTTAACCCCAGTGTACAGAAAGTGTCAAAACATGTTTTTCAGCAGAAATAAACATGTTTCTGCAAGTTTGGTCAACCCCATGTAAGTTATGGGGCAGTAACATCACTCTTTTCAAAACGTGTTTTTCAGCCCGAAATAAACGCGTTTTTTCAGGCAACTGAATCTACTTGTAAAACCAAGGCTCAGAAGTGCCCACACACTCAGCCCTTAACCCCAGTGTACAGAAAGTGTCAAAACGTGTTTTTCAGCAGAAATAAACATGTTTCTGCAAGTTTGGTCAACCCCATGTAAGTTATGGGGCAGTAACATCACACTTTTCAAAACGTGTTTTTCAGCCCGAAATAAACACGTTTTTTCAGGCTACTGAATCTCCTTGTAACAGCAAGCTTCAGAAGAGCCCACACACTCAGCCCTTAACCCCAGTGTACAGAAAGTGTCAAAACATGTTTTTCAGCAGAAATAAACATGTTTCTGCAAGTTTGGTCAACCCCATGTAAGTTATGGGGCAGTAACATCACACTTTTCAAAACGTGTTTTTCAGCCCGAAATAAACACGTTTTTTCAGGCAACTGAATCTCCTTGTAACAGCAAGCTTCAGAAGAGCCCACACACTCAGCCCTTAACCCCAGTGTACAGAAAGTGTCAAAACGTGTTTTTCAGCAGAAATAAACATGTTTCTGCAAGTTTGGTCAACCCCATGTAAGTTATGGGGCAGTAACATCACACTTTTCAAAACGTGTTTTTCAGCCCGAAATAAACGCGTTTTTTCAGACAACTGAATCTCCTTGTAACAGCAAGCTTCAGAAGAGCCCACACACTCAGCCCTTAACCCCAGTGTACAGAAAGTGTCAAAACGTGTTTTTCAGCAGAAATAAACATGTTTCTGCAAGTTTGGTCAACCCCATGTAAGTTATGGGGCAGTAACATCACACTTTTCAAAACGTGTTTTTCAGCCCGAAATAAACGCGTTTTTTCAGGCAACTGAATCTACTTGTAAAACCAAGGCTCAGAAGTGCCCACACACTCAGCCCTTAACCCCAGTGTACAGAAAGTGTCAAAACGTGTTTTTCAGCAGAAATAAACATGTTTCTGCAAGTTTGGTCAACCCCATGTAAGTTATGGGGCAGTAACATCACACTTTTCAAAACGTGTTTTTCAGCCCGAAATAAACGCGTTTTTTCAGGCAACTGAATCTACTTGTAACAACAAGGCTCAGAAGTGCCCACACACTCAGCCCTTAACCCCAGTGTACAGAAAGTGTCAAAACATGTTTTTCAGCAGAAATAAACATGTTTCTGCAAGTTTGGTCAACCCCATGTAAGTTATGGGGCAGTAACATCACACTTTTCAAAACGTGTTTTTCAGCCCGAAATAAACACGTTTTTTCAGGCAACTGAATCTCCTTGTAACAGCAAGCTTCAGAAGAGCCCACACACTCAGCCCTTAACCCCAGTGTACAGAAAGTGTCAAAACATGTTTTTCAGCAGAAATAAACATGTTTCTGCAAGTTTGGTCAACCCCATGTAAGTTATGGGGCAGTAACATCACTCTTTTCAAAACGTGTTTTTCAGCCCGAAATAAACGCGTTTTTTCAGGCAACTGAATCTACTTGTAAAACCAAGGCTCAGAAGTGCCCACACACTCAGCCCTTAACCCCAGTGTACAGAAAGTGTCAAAACGTGTTTTTCAGCAGAAATAAACATGTTTCTGCAAGTTTGGTCAACCCCATGTAAGTTATGGGGCAGTAACATCACACTTTTCAAAACGTGTTTTTCAGCCCGAAATAAACACGTTTTTTCAGGCTACTGAATCTCCTTGTAACAGCAAGCTTCAGAAGAGCCCACACACTCAGCCCTTAACCCCAGTGTACAGAAAGTGTCAAAACATGTTTTTCAGCAGAAATAAACATGTTTCTGCAAGTTTGGTCAACCCCATGTAAGTTATGGGGCAGTAACATCACACTTTTCAAAACGTGTTTTTCAGCCCGAAATAAACACGTTTTTTCAGGCAACTGAATCTCCTTGTAACAGCAAGCTTCAGAAGAGCCCACACACTCAGCCCTTAACCCCAGTGTACAGAAAGTGTCAAAACGTGTTTTTCAGCAGAAATAAACATGTTTCTGCAAGTTTGGTCAACCCCATGTAAGTTATGGGGCAGTAACATCACACTTTTCAAAACGTGTTTTTCAGCCCGAAATAAACGCGTTTTTTCAGACAACTGAATCTCCTTGTAACAGCAAGCTTCAGAAGAGCCCACACACTCAGCCCTTAACCCCAGTGTACAGAAAGTGTCAAAACGTGTTTTTCAGCAGAAATAAACATGTTTCTGCAAGTTTGGTCAACCCCATGTAAGTTATGGGGCAGTAACATCACACTTTTCAAAACGTGTTTTTCAGCCCGAAATAAACGCGTTTTTTCAGGCAACTGAATCTACTTGTAACAACAAGGCTCAGAAGTGCCCACACACTCAGCCCTTAACCCCAGTGTACAGAAATTGTCAAAACATGTTTTTCAGCAGAAATAAACATGTTTCTGCAAGTTTGGTCAACCCCATGTAAGTTATGGGGCAGTAACATCACACTTTTCAAAACGTGTTTTTCAGCCCGAAATAAACGCGTTTTTTCAGGCAACTGAATCTACTTGTAAAACCAAGGCTCAGAAGTGCCCACACACTCAGCCCTTAACCCCAGTGTACAGAAAGTGTCAAAACGTGTTTTTCAGCAGAAATAAACATGTTTCTGCAAGTTTGGTCAACCCCATGTAAGTTATGGGGCAGTAACATCACACTTTTCAAAACGTGTTTTTCAGCCCGAAATAAACACGTTTTTTCAGGCTACTGAATCTCCTTGTAACAGCAAGCTTCAGAAGAGGCCACACACTCAGCCCTTAACCCCAGTGTACAGAAAGTGTCAAAACATGTTTTTCAGCAGAAATAAACATGTTTCTGCAAGTTTGGTCAACCCCATGTAAGTTATGGGGCAGTAACATCACACTTTTCAAAACGTGTTTTTCAGCCCGAAATAAACACGTTTTTTCAGGCAACTGAATCTCCTTGTAACAGCAAGCTTCAGAAGAGCCCACACACTCAGCCCTTAACCCCAGTGTACAGAAAGTGTCAAAACGTGTTTTTCAGCAGAAATAAACATGTTTCTGCAAGTTTGGTCAACCCCATGTAAGTTATGGGGCAGTAACATCACACTTTTCAAAACGTGTTTTTCAGCCCGAAATAAACGCGTTTTTTCAGACAACTGAATCTCCTTGTAACAGCAAGCTTCAGAAGAGCCCACACACTCAGCCCTTAACCCCAGTGTACAGAAAGTGTCAAAACGTGTTTTTCAGCAGAAATAAACATGTTTCTGCAAGTTTGGTCAACCCCATGTAAGTTATGGGGCAGTAACATCACACTTTTCAAAACGTGTTTTTCAGCCCGAAATAAACGCGTTTTTTCAGGCAACTGAATCTACTTGTAACAGCAAGGCTCAGAAGTGCCCACACACTCAGCCCTTAACCCCAGTGTACAGAAAGTGTCAAAACATGTTTTTCAGCAGAAATAAACATGTTTCTGCAAGTTTGGTCAACCCCATGTAAGTTATGGGGCAGTAACATCACACTTTTCAAAACGTGTTTTTCAGCCCGAAATAAACGCGTTTTTTCAGACAACTGAATCTCCTTGTAACAGCAAGCTTCAGAAGAGCCCACACACTCAGCCCTTAACCCCAGTGTACAGAAAGTGTCAAAACGTGTTTTTCAGCAGAAATAAACATGTTTCTGCAAGTTTGGTCAACCCCATGTAAGTTATGGGGCAGTAACATCACACTTTTCAAAACGTGTTTTTCAGCCCGAAATAAACGCGTTTTTTCAGGCAACTGAATCTACTTGTAACAGCAAGGCTCAGAAGTGCCCACACACTCAGCCCTTAACCCCAGTGTACAGAAAGTGTCAAAACATGTTTTTCAGCAGAAATAAACATGTTTCTGCAAGTTTGGTCAACCCCATGTAAGTTATGGGGCAGTAACATCACACTTTTCAAAACGTGTTTTTCAGCCCGAAATAAACACGTTTTTTCAGGCAACTGAATCTCCTTGTAACAGCAAGCTTCAGAAGAGCCCACACACTCAGCCCTTAACCCCAGTGTACAGAAAGTGTCAAAACATGTTTTTCAGCAGAAATAAACATGTTTCTGCAAGTTTGGTCAACCCCATGTAAGTTATGGGGCAGTAACATCACACTTTTCAAAACGTGTTTTTCAGCCCGAAATAAACAAGTTTTTTCAGGCAACTGAATCTCCTTGTAACAGCAAGCTTCAGAAGAGCCCACACACTCAGCCCTTAACCCCAGTGTACAGAAAGTGTCAAAACGTGTTTTTCAGCAGAAATAAACATGTTTCTGCAAGTTTGGTCAACCCCATGTAAGTTATGGGGCAGTAACATCACACTTTTCAAAACGTGTTTTTCAGCCCGAAATAAACGCGTTTTTTCAGGCAACTGAATCTCCTTGTAACAGCAAGGCTCAGAAGTGCCCACACACTCAGCCCTTAACCCCAGTGTACAGAAAGTGTCAAAACATGTTTTTCAGCAGAAATAAACATGTTTCTGCAAGTTTGGTCAACCCCATGTAAGTTATGGGGCAGTAACATCACACTTTTCAAAACGTGTTTTTCAGCCCGAAATAAACGCGTTTTTTCAGACAACTGAATCTCCTTGTAACAGCAAGCTTCAGAAGAGCCCACACACTCAGCCCTTAACCCCAGTGTACAGAAAGTGTCAAAACGTGTTTTTCAGCAGAAATAAACATGTTTCTGCAAGTTTGGTCAACCCCATGTAAGTTATGGGGCAGTAACATCACACTTTTCAAAACGTGTTTTTCAGCCCGAAATAAACGCGTTTTTTCAGGCAACTGAATCTACTTGTAACAGCAAGGCTCAGAAGTGCCCACACACTCAGCCCTTAACCCCAGTGTACAGAAAGTGTCAAAACATGTTTTTCAGCAGAAATAAACATGTTTCTGCAAGTTTGGTCAACCCCATGTAAGTTATGGGGCAGTAACATCACACTTTTCAAAACGTGTTTTTCAGCCCGAAATAAACGCGTTTTTTCAGGCAACTGAATCTACTTGTAACAACAAGGCTCAGAAGTGCCCACACACTCAGCCCTTAACCCCAGTGTACAGAAAGTGTCAAAACATGTTTTTCAGCAGAAATAAACATGTTTCTGCAAGTTTGGTCAACCCCATGTAAGTTATGGGGCAGTAACATCACACTTTTCAAAACGTGTTTTTCAGCCCGAAATAAACGCGTTTTTTCAGGCAACTGAATCTCCTTGTAACAGCAAGCTTCAGAAGAGCCCACACACTCAGCCCTTAACCCCAGTGTACAGAAAGTGTCAAAACATGTTTTTCAGCAGAAATAAACATGTTTCTGCAAGTTTGGTCAACCCCATGTAAGTTATGGGGCAGTAACATCACACTTTTCAAAACGTGTTTTTCAGCCCGAAATAAACACGTTTTTTCAGGCAACTGAATCTCCTTGTAACAGCAAGCTTCAGAAGAGCCCACACACTCAGCCCTTAACCCCAGTGTACAGAAAGTGTCAAAACATGTTTTTCAGCAGAAATAAACATGTTTCTGCAAGTTTGGTCAACCCCATGTAAGTTATGGGGCAGTAACATCACTCTTTTCAAAACGTGTTTTTCAGCCCGAAATAAACGCGTTTTTTCAGGCAACTGAATCTACTTGTAAAACCAAGGCTCAGAAGTGCCCACACACTCAGCCCTTAACCCCAGTGTACAGAAAGTGTCAAAACGTGTTTTTCAGCAGAAATAAACATGTTTCTGCAAGTTTGGTCAACCCCATGTAAGTTATGGGGCAGTAACATCACACTTTTCAAAACGTGTTTTTCAGCCCGAAATAAACACGTTTTTTCAGGCTACTGAATCTCCTTGTAACAGCAAGCTTCAGAAGAGCCCACACACTCAGCCCTTAACCCCAGTGTACAGAAAGTGTCAAAACATGTTTTTCAGCAGAAATAAACATGTTTCTGCAAGTTTGGTCAACCCCATGTAAGTTATGGGGCAGTAACATCACACTTTTCAAAACGTGTTTTTCAGCCCGAAATAAACACGTTTTTTCAGGCAACTGAATCTCCTTGTAACAGCAAGCTTCAGAAGAGCCCACACACTCAGCCCTTAACCCCAGTGTACAGAAAGTGTCAAAACGTGTTTTTCAGCAGAAATAAACATGTTTCTGCAAGTTTGGTCAACCCCATGTAAGTTATGGGGCAGTAACATCACACTTTTCAAAACGTGTTTTTCAGCCCGAAATAAACGCGTTTTTTCAGACAACTGAATCTCCTTGTAACAGCAAGCTTCAGAAGAGCCCACACACTCAGCCCTTAACCCCAGTGTACAGAAAGTGTCAAAACGTGTTTTTCAGCAGAAATAAACATGTTTCTGCAAGTTTGGTCAACCCCATGTAAGTTATGGGGCAGTAACATCACACTTTTCAAAACGTGTTTTTCAGCCCGAAATAAACGC
Organism: Lepisosteus oculatus; assembly: GCF_040954835.1. Lineage (NCBI taxonomy): Eukaryota > Metazoa > Chordata > Actinopteri > Semionotiformes > Lepisosteidae > Lepisosteus > Lepisosteus oculatus. Next base: position 84,828 of record NW_027167684.1, read on the forward strand.
GTTTTTTCAGGCAACTGAATCTACTTGTAAAACCAAGGCTCAGAAGTGCCCACACACTCAGCCCTTAACCCCAGTGTACAGAAAGTGTCAAAACGTGTTTTTCAGCAGAAATAAACATGTTTCTGCAAGTTTGGTCAACCCCATGTAAGTTATGGGGCAGTAACATCACACTTTTCAAAACGTGTTTTTCAGCCCGAAATAAACACGTTTTTTCAGACAACTGAATCTCCTTGTAACAGCAAGCTTCAGAAGAGCCCACACACTCAGCCCTTAACCCCAGTGTACAGAAAGTGTCAAAACATGTTTTTCAGCAGAAATAAACATGTTTCTGCAAGTTTGGTCAACCCCATGTAAGTTATGGGGCAGTAACATCACACTTTTCAAAACGTGTTTTTCAGCCCGAAATAAACACGTTTTTTCAGGCAACTGAATCTACTTGTAACAACAAGGCTCAGAAGTGCCCACACACTCAGCCCTTAACCCCAGTGTACAGAAAGTGTCAAAACATGTTTTTCAGCAGAAATAAACATGTTTCTGCAAGTTTGGTCAACCCCATGTAAGTTATGGGGCAGTAACATCACACTTTTCAAAACGTGTTTTTCAGCCCGAAATAAACGCGTTTTTTCAGGCAACTGAATCTACTTGTAAAACCAAGGCTCAGAAGTGCCCACACACTCAGCCCTTAACCCCAGTGTACAGAAAGTGTCAAAACGTGTTTTTCAGCAGAAATAAACATGTTTCTGCAAGTTTGGTCAACCCCATGTAAGTTATGGGGCAGTAACATCACACTTTTCAAAACGTGTTTTTCAGCCCGAAATAAACACGTTTTTTCAGGCTACTGAATCTCCTTGTAACAGCAAGCTTCAGAAGAGCCCACACACTCAGCCCTTAACCCCAGTGTACAGAAAGTGTCAAAACATGTTTTTCAGCAGAAATAAACATGTTTCTGCAAGTTTGGTCAACCCCATGTAAGTTATGGGGCAGTAACATCACACTTTTCAAAACGTGTTTTTCAGCCCGAAATAAACACGTTTTTTCAGGCAACTGAATCTCCTTGTAACAGCAAGCTTCAGAAGAGCCCACACACTCAGCCCTTAACCCCAGTGTACAGAAAGTGTCAAAACATGTTTTTCAGCAGAAATAAACATGTTTCTGCAAGTTTGGTCAACCCCATGTAAGTTATGGGGCAGTAACATCACACTTTTCAAAACGTGTTTTTCAGCCCGAAATAAACGCGTTTTTTCAGGCAACTGAATCTACTTGTAACAACAAGGCTCAGAAGTGCCCACACACTCAGCCCTTAACCCCAGTGTACAGAAAGTGTCAAAACATGTTTTTCAGCAGAAATAAACATGTTTCTGCAAGTTTGGTCAACCCCATGTAAGTTATGGGGCAGTAACATCACACTTTTCAAAACGTGTTTTTCAGCCCGAAATAAACGCGTTTTTTCAGGCAACTGAATCTACTTGTAAAACCAAGGCTCAGAAGTGCCCACACACTCAGCCCTTAACCCCAGTGTACAGAAAGTGTCAAAACGTGTTTTTCAGCAGAAATAAACATGTTTCTGCAAGTTTGGTCAACCCCATGTAAGTTATGGGGCAGTAACATCACACTTTTCAAAACGTGTTTTTCAGCCCGAAATAAACACGTTTTTTCAGGCTACTGAATCTCCTTGTAACAGCAAGCTTCAGAAGAGCCCACACACTCAGCCCTTAACCCCAGTGTACAGAAAGTGTCAAAACATGTTTTTCAGCAGAAATAAACATGTTTCTGCAAGTTTGGTCAACCCCATGTAAGTTATGGGGCAGTAACATCACACTTTTCAAAACGTGTTTTTCAGCCCGAAATAAACACGTTTTTTCAGGCAACTGAATCTCCTTGTAACAGCAAGCTTCAGAAGAGCCCACACACTCAGCCCTTAACCCCAGTGTACAGAAAGTGTCAAAACGTGTTTTTCAGCAGAAATAAACATGTTTCTGCAAGTTTGGTCAACCCCATGTAAGTTATGGGGCAGTAACATCACACTTTTCAAAACGTGTTTTTCAGCCCGAAATAAACGCGTTTTTTCAGGCAACTGAATCTACTTGTAAAACCAAGGCTCAGAAGTGCCCACACACTCAGCCCTTAACCCCAGTGTACAGAAAGTGTCAAAACGTGTTTTTCAGCAGAAATAAACATGTTTCTGCAAGTTTGGTCAACCCCATGTAAGTTATGGGGCAGTAACATCACACTTTTCAAAACGTGTTTTTCAGCCCGAAATAAACGCGTTTTTTCAGGCAACTGAATCTACTTGTAACAACAAGGCTCAGAAGTGCCCACACACTCAGCCCTTAACCCCAGTGTACAGAAAGTGTCAAAACATGTTTTTCAGCAGAAATAAACATGTTTCTGCAAGTTTGGTCAACCCCATGTAAGTTATGGGGCAGAAACATCACACTTTTCAAAACGTGTTTTTCAGCCCGAAATAAACGCGTTTTTTCAGGCAACTGAATCTACTTGTAAAACCAAGGCTCAGAAGTGCCCACACACTCAGCCCTTAACCCCAGTGTACAGAAAGTGTCAAAACGTGTTTTTCAGCAGAAATAAACATGTTTCTGCAAGTTTGGTCAACCCCATGTAAGTTATGGGGCAGTAACATCACACTTTTCAAAACGTGTTTTTCAGCCCGAAATAAACACGTTTTTTCAGGCTACTGAATCTCCTTGTAACAGCAAGCTTCAGAAGAGCCCACACACTCAGCCCTTAACCCCAGTGTACAGAAAGTGTCAAAACATGTTTTTCAGCAGAAATAAACATGTTTCTGCAAGTTTGGTCAACCCCATGTAAGTTATGGGGCAGTAACATCACACTTTTCAAAACGTGTTTTTCAGCCCGAAATAAACGCGTTTTTTCAGGCAACTGAATCTACTTGTAAAACCAAGGCTCAGAAGTGCCCACACACTCAGCCCTTAACCCCAGTGTACAGAAAGTGTCAAAACGTGTTTTTCAGCAGAAATAAACATGTTTCTGCAAGTTTGGTCAACCCCATGTAAGTTATGGGGCAGTAACATCACACTTTTCAAAACGTGTTTTTCAGCCCGAAATAAACACGTTTTTTCAGGCAACTGAATCTCCTTGTAACAGCAAGCTTCAGAAGAGCCCACACACTCAGCCCTTAACCCCAGTGTACAGAAAGTGTCAAAACGTGTTTTTCAGCAGAAATAAACATGTTTCTGCAAGTTTGGTCAACCCCATGTAAGTTATGGGGCAGTAACATCACACTTTTCAAAACGTGTTTTTCAGCCCGAAATAAACGCGTTTTTTCAGACAACTGAATCTCCTTGTAACAGCAAGCTTCAGAAGAGCCCACACACTCAGCCCTTAACCCCAGTGTACAGAAAGTGTCAAAACGTGTTTTTCAGCAGAAATAAACATGTTTCTGCAAGTTTGGTCAACCCCATGTAAGTTATGGGGCAGTAACATCACACTTTTCAAAACGTGTTTTTCAGCCCGAAATAAACGCGTTTTTTCAGGCAACTGAATCTACTTGTAACAGCAAGGCTCAGAAGTGCCCACACACTCAGCCCTTAACCCCAGTGTACAGAAAGTGTCAAAACATGTTTTTCAGCAGAAATAAACATGTTTCTGCAAGTTTGGTCAACCCCATGTAAGTTATGGGGCAGTAACATCACACTTTTCAAAACGTGTTTTTCAGCCCGAAATAAACGCGTTTTTTCAGACAACTGAATCTCCTTGTAACAGCAAGCTTCAGAAGAGCCCACACACTCAGCCCTTAACCCCAGTGTACAGAAAGTGTCAAAACGTGTTTTTCAGCAGAAATAAACATGTTTCTGCAAGTTTGGTCAACCCCATGTAAGTTATGGGGCAGTAACATCACACTTTTCAAAACGTGTTTTTCAGCCCGAAATAAACGCGTTTTTTCAGGCAACTGAATCTACTTGTAACAGCAAGGCTCAGAAGTGCCCACACACTCAGCCCTTAACCCCAGTGTACAGAAAGTGTCAAAACATGTTTTTCAGCAGAAATAAACATGTTTCTGCAAGTTTGGTCAACCCCATGTAAGTTATGGGGCAGTAACATCACACTTTTCAAAACGTGTTTTTCAGCCCGAAATAAACACGTTTTTTCAGGCAACTGAATCTCCTTGTAACAGCAAGCTTCAGAAGAGCCCACACACTCAGCCCTTAACCCCAGTGTACAGAAAGTGTCAAAACATGTTTTTCAGCAGAAATAAACATGTTTCTGCAAGTTTGGTCAACCCCATGTAAGTTATGGGGCAGTAACATCACACTTTTCAAAACGTGTTTTTCAGCCCGAAATAAACAAGTTTTTTCAGGCAACTGAATCTCCTTGTAACAGCAAGCTTCAGAAGAGCCCACACACTCAGCCCTTAACCCCAGTGTACAGAAAGTGTCAAAACGTGTTTTTCAGCAGAAATAAACATGTTTCTGCAAGTTTGGTCAACCCCATGTAAGTTATGGGGCAGTAACATCACACTTTTCAAAACGTGTTTTTCAGCCCGAAATAAACGCGTTTTTTCAGGCAACTGAATCTCCTTGTAACAGCAAGGCTCAGAAGTGCCCACACACTCAGCCCTTAACCCCAGTGTACAGAAAGTGTCAAAACATGTTTTTCAGCAGAAATAAACATGTTTCTGCAAGTTTGGTCAACCCCATGTAAGTTATGGGGCAGTAACATCACACTTTTCAAAACGTGTTTTTCAGCCCGAAATAAACGCGTTTTTTCAGACAACTGAATCTCCTTGTAACAGCAAGCTTCAGAAGAGCCCACACACTCAGCCCTTAACCCCAGTGTACAGAAAGTGTCAAAACGTGTTTTTCAGCAGAAATAAACATGTTTCTGCAAGTTTGGTCATCCCCATGTAAGTTATGGGGCAGTAACATCACACTTTTCAAAACGTGTTTTTCAGCCCGAAATAAACGCGTTTTTTCAGGCAACTGAATCTACTTGTAACAGCAAGGCTCAGAAGTGCCCACACACTCAGCCCTTAACCCCAGTGTACAGAAAGTGTCAAAACATGTTTTTCAGCAGAAATAAACATGTTTCTGCAAGTTTGGTCAACCCCATGTAAGTTATGGGGCAGTAACATCACACTTTTCAAAACGTGTTTTTCAGCCCGAAATAAACACGTTTTTTCAGGCAACTGAATCTCCTTGTAACAGCAAGCTTCAGAAGAGCCCACACACTCAGCCCTTAACCCCAGTGTACAGAAAGTGTCAAAACATGTTTTTCAGCAGAAATAAACATGTTTCTGCAAGTTTGGTCAACCCCATGTAAGTTATGGGGCAGTAACATCACACTTTTCAAAACGTGTTTTTCAGCCCGAAATAAACGCGTTTTTTCAGGCAACTGAATCTACTTGTAACAACAAGGCTCAGAAGTGCCCACACACTCAGCCCTTAACCCCAGTGTACAGAAAGTGTCAAAACATGTTTTTCAGCAGAAATAAACATGTTTCTGCAAGTTTGGTCAACCCCATGTAAGTTATGGGGCAGTAACATCACACTTTTCAAAACGTGTTTTTCAGCCCGAAATAAACGCGTTTTTTCAGGCAACTGAATCTCCTTGTAACAGCAAGCTTCAGAAGAGCCCACACACTCAGCCCTTAACCCCAGTGTACAGAAAGTGTCAAAACATGTTTTTCAGCAGAAATAAACATGTTTCTGCAAGTTTGGTCAACCCCATGTAAGTTATGGGGCAGTAACATCACACTTTTCAAAACGTGTTTTTCAGCCTGAAATAAACACGTTTTTTCAGGCAACTGAATCTCCTTGTAACAGCAAGCTTCAGAAGAGCCCACACACTCAGCCCTTAACCCCAGTGTACAGAAAGTGTCAAAACATGTTTTTCAGCAGAAATAAACATGTTTCTGCAAGTTTGGTCAACCCCATGTAAGTTATGGGGCAGTAACATCACTCTTTTCAAAACGTGTTTTTCAGCCCGAAATAAACGCGTTTTTTCAGGCAACTGAATCTACTTGTAAAACCAAGGCTCAGAAGTGCCCACACACTCAGCCCTTAACCCCAGTGTACAGAAAGTGTCAAAACGTGTTTTTCAGCAGAAATAAACATGTTTCTGCAAGTTTGGTCAACCCCATGTAAGTTATGGGGCAGTAACATCACACTTTTCAAAACGTGTTTTTCAGCCCGAAATAAACACGTTTTTTCAGGCTACTGAATCTCCTTGTAACAGCAAGCTTCAGAAGAGCCCACACACTCAGCCCTTAACCCCAGTGTACAGAAAGTGTCAAAACATGTTTTTCAGCAGAAATAAACATGTTTCTGCAAGTTTGGTCAACCCCATGTAAGTTATGGGGCAGTAACATCACACTTTTCAAAACGTGTTTTTCAGCCCGAAATAAACACGTTTTTTCAGGCAACTGAATCTCCTTGTAACAGCAAGCTTCAGAAGAGCCCACACACTCAACCCTTAACCCCAGTGTACAGAAAGTGTCAAAACGTGTTTTTCAGCAGAAATAAACATGTTTCTGCAAGTTTGGTCAACCCCATGTAAGTTATGGGGCAGTAACATCACACTTTTCAAAACGTGTTTTTCAGCCCGAAATAAACGCGTTTTTTCAGACAACTGAATCTCCTTGTAACAGCAAGCTTCAGAAGAGCCCACACACTCAGCCCTTAACCCCAGTGTACAGAAAGTGTCAAAACGTGTTTTTCAGCAGAAATAAACATGTTTCTGCAAGTTTGGTCAACCCCATGTAAGTTATGGGGCAGTAACATCACACTTTTCAAAACATGTTTTTCAGCCCGAAATAAACGCGTTTTTTCAGGCAACTGAATCTACTTGTAAAACCAAGGCTCAGAAGTGCCCACACACTCAGCCCTTAACCCCAGTGTACAGAAAGTGTCAAAACGTGTTTTTCAGCAGAAATAAACATGTTTCTGCAAGTTTGGTCAACCCCATGTAAGTTATGGGGCAGTAACATCACACTTTTCAAAACGTGTTTTTCAGCCCGAAATAAACACGTTTTTTCAGACAACTGAATCTCCTTGTAACAGCAAGCTTCAGAAGAGCCCACACACTCAGCCCTTAACCCCAGTGTACAGAAAGTGTCAAAACATGTTTTTCAGCAGAAATAAACATGTTTCTGCAAGTTTGGTCAACCCCATGTAAGTTATGGGGCAGTAACATCACACTTTTCAAAACGTGTTTTTCAGCCCGAAATAAACGCGTTTTTTCAGGCAACTGAATCTACTTGTAACAACAAGGCTCAGAAGTGCCCACACACTCAGCCCTTAACCCCAGTGTACAGAAAGTGTCAAAACATGTTTTTCAGCAGAAATAAACATGTTTCTGCAAGTTTGGTCAACCCCATGTAAGTTATGGGGCAGTAACATCACACTTTTCAAAACGTGTTTTTCAGCCCGAAATAAACGCGTTTTTTCAGGCAACTGAATCTACTTGTAAAACCAAGGCTCAGAAGTGCCCACACACTCAGCCCTTAACCCCAGTGTACAGAAAGTGTCAAAACGTGTTTTTCAGCAGAAATAAACATGTTTCTGCAAGTTTGGTCAACCCCATGTAAGTTATGGGGCAGTAACATCACACTTTTCAAAACGTGTTTTTCAGCCCGAAATAAACACGTTTTTTCAGGCTACTGAATCTCCTTGTAACAGCAAGCTTCAGAAGAGCCCACACACTCAGCCCTTAACCCCAGTGTACAGAAAGTGTCAAAACATGTTTTTCAGCAGAAATAAACATGTTTCTGCAAGTTTGGTCAACCCCATGTAAGTTATGGGGCAGTAACATCACACTTTTCAAAACGTGTTTTTCAGCCCGAAATAAACACGTTTTTTCAGGCAACTGAATCTCCTTGTAACAGCAAGCTTCAGAAGAGCCCACACACTCAGCCCTTAACCCCAGTGTACAGAAAGTGTCAAAACATGTTTTTCAGCAGAAATAAACATGTTTCTGCAAGTTTGGTCAACCCCATGTAAGTTATGGGGCAGTAACATCACACTTTTCAAAACGTGTTTTTCAGCCCGAAATAAACGCGTTTTTTCAGGCAACTGAATCTACTTGTAACAACAAGGCTCAGAAGTGCCCACACACTCAGCCCTTAACCCCAGTGTACAGAAAGTGTCAAAACATGTTTTTCAGCAGAAATAAACATGTTTCTGCAAGTTTGGTCAACCCCATGTAAGTTATGGGGCAGTAACATCACACTTTTCAAAACGTGTTTTTCAGCCCGAAATAAACGCGTTTTTTCAGGCAACTGAATCTACTTGTAAAACCAAGGCTCAGAAGTGCCCACACACTCAGCCCTTAACCCCAGTGTACAGAAAGTGTCAAAACGTGTTTTTCAGCAGAAATAAACATGTTTCTGCAAGTTTGGTCAACCCCATGTAAGTTATGGGGCAGTAACATCACACTTTTCAAAACGTGTTTTTCAGCCCGAAATAAACACGTTTTTTCAGGCTACTGAATCTCCTTGTAACAGCAAGCTTCAGAAGAGCCCACACACTCAGCCCTTAACCCCAGTGTACAGAAAGTGTCAAAACATGTTTTTCAGCAGAAATAAACATGTTTCTGCAAGTTTGGTCAACCCCATGTAAGTTATGGGGCAGTAACATCACACTTTTCAAAACGTGTTTTTCAGCCCGAAATAAACACGTTTTTTCAGGCAACTGAATCTCCTTGTAACAGCAAGCTTCAGAAGAGCCCACACACTCAGCCCTTAACCCCAGTGTACAGAAAGTGTCAAAACGTGTTTTTCAGCAGAAATAAACATGTTTCTGCAAGTTTGGTCAACCCCATGTAAGTTATGGGGCAGTAACATCACACTTTTCAAAACGTGTTTTTCAGCCCGAAATAAACGCGTTTTTTCAGGCAACTGAATCTACTTGTAAAACCAAGGCTCAGAAGTGCCCACACACTCAGCCCTTAACCCCAGTGTACAGAAAGTGTCAAAACGTGTTTTTCAGCAGAAATAAACATGTTTCTGCAAGTTTGGTCAACCCCATGTAAGTTATGGGGCAGTAACATCACACTTTTCAAAACGTGTTTTTCAGCCCGAAATAAACACGTTTTTTCAGACAACTGAATCTCCTTGTAACAGCAAGCTTCAGAAGAGCCCACACACTCAGCCCTTAACCCCAGTGTACAGAAAGTGTCAAAACATGTTTTTCAGCAGAAATAAACATGTTTCTGCAAGTTTGGTCAACCCCATGTAAGTTATGGGGCAGTAACATCACACTTTTCAAAACGTGTTTTTCAGCCCGAAATAAACGCGTTTTTTCAGGCAACTGAATCTACTTGTAACAACAAGGCTCAGAAGTGCCCACACACTCAGCCCTTAACCCCAGTGTACAGAAAGTGTCAAAACATGTTTTTCAGCAGAAATAAACATGTTTCTGCAAGTTTGGTCAACCCCATGTAAGTTATGGGGCAGAAACATCACACTTTTCAAAACGTGTTTTTCAGCCCGAAATAAACGCGTTTTTTCAGGCAACTGAATCTACTTGTAAAACCAAGGCTCAGAAGTGCCCACACACTCAGCCCTTAACCCCAGTGTACAGAAAGTGTCAAAACGTGTTTTTCAGCAGAAATAAACATGTTTCTGCAAGTTTGGTCAACCCCATGTAAGTTATGGGGCAGTAACATCACACTTTTCAAAACGTGTTTTTCAGCCCGAAATAAACACGTTTTTTCAGGCTACTGAATCTCCTTGTAACAGCAAGCTTCAGAAGAGCCCACACACTCAGCCCTTAACCCCAGTGTACAGAAAGTGTCAAAACATGTTTTTCAGCAGAAATAAACATGTTTCTGCAAGTTTGGTCAACCCCATGTAAGTTATGGGGCAGTAACATCACACTTTTCAAAACGTGTTTTTCAGCCCGAAATAAACACGTTTTTTCAGGCAACTGAATCTCCTTGTAACAGCAAGCTTCAGAAGAGCCCACACACTCAGCCCTTAACCCCAGTGTACAGAAAGTGTCAAAACATGTTTTTCAGCAGAAATAAACATGTTTCTGCAAGTTTGGTCAACCCCATGTAAGTTATGGGGCAGTAACATCACACTTTTCAAAACGTGTTTTTCAGCCCGAAATAAACGCGTTTTTTCAGGCAACTGAATCTACTTGTAACAACAAGGCTCAGAAGTGCCCACACACTCAGCCCTTAACCCCAGTGTACAGAAAGTGTCAAAACATGTTTTTCAGCAGAAATAAACATGTTTCTGCAAGTTTGGTCAACCCCATGTAAGTTATGGGGCAGTAACATCACACTTTTCAAAACGTGTTTTTCAGCCCGAAATAAACGCGTTTTTTCAGGCAACTGAATCTACTTGTAAAACCAAGGCTCAGAAGTGCCCACACACTCAGCCCTTAACCCCAGTGTACAGAAAGTGTCAAAACGTGTTTTTCAGCAGAAATAAACATGTTTCTGCAAGTTTGGTCAACCCCATGTAAGTTATGGGGCAGTAACATCACACTTTTCAAAACGTGTTTTTCAGCCCGAAATAAACACGTTTTTTCAGGCTACTGAATCTCCTTGTAACAGCAAGCTTCAGAAGAGCCCACACACTCAGCCCTTAACCCCAGTGTACAGAAAGTGTCAAAACATGTTTTTCAGCAGAAATAAACATGTTTCTGCAAGTTTGGTCAACCCCATGTAAGTTATGGGGCAGTAACATCACACTTTTCAAAACGTGTTTTTCAGCCCGAAATAAACACGTTTTTTCAGGCAGCTGAATCTCCTTGTAACAGCAAGCTTCAGAAGAGCCCACACACTCAGCCCTTAACCCCAGTGTACAGAAAGTGTCAAAACGTGTTTTTCAGCAGAAATAAACATGTTTCTGCAAGTTTGGTCAACCCCATGTAAGTTATGGGGCAGTAACATCACACTTTTCAAAACGTGTTTTTCAGCCCGAAATAAACGCGTTTTTTCAGACAACTGAATCTCCTTGTAACAGCAAGCTTCAGAAGAGCCCACACACTCAGCCCTTAACCCCAGTGTACAGAAAGTGTCAAAACGTGTTTTTCAGCAGAAATAAACATGTTTCTGCAAGTTTGGTCAACCCCATGTAAGTTATGGGGCAGTAACATCACACTTTTCAAAACGTGTTTTTCAGCCCGAAATAAACGCGTTTTTTCAGGCAACTGAATCTACTTGTAACAGCAAGGCTCAGAAGTGCCCACACACTCAGCCCTTAACCCCAGTGTACAGAAAGTGTCAAAACATGTTTTTCAGCAGAAATAAACATGTTTCTGCAAGTTTGGTCAACCCCATGTAAGTTATGGGGCAGTAACATCACACTTTTCAAAACGTGTTTTTCAGCCCGAAATAAACGCGTTTTTTCAGACAACTGAATCTCCTTGTAACAGCAAGCTTCAGAAGAGCCCACACACTCAGCCCTTAACCCCAGTGTACAGAAAGTGTCAAAACGTGTTTTTCAGCAGAAATAAACATGTTTCTGCAAGTTTGGTCAACCCCATGTAAGTTATGGGGCAGTAACATCACACTTTTCAAAACGTGTTTTTCAGCCCGAAATAAACGCGTTTTTTCAGGCAACTGAATCTACTTGTAACAGCAAGGCTCAGAAGTGCCCACACACTCAGCCCTTAACCCCAGTGTACAGAAAGTGTCAAAACATGTTTTTCAGCAGAAATAAACATGTTTCTGCAAGTTTGGTCAACCCCATGTAAGTTATGGGGCAGTAACATCACACTTTTCAAAACGTGTTTTTCAGCCCGAAATAAACACGTTTTTTCAGGCAACTGAATCTCCTTGTAACAGCAAGCTTCAGAAGAGCCCACACACTCAGCCCTTAACCCCAGTGTACAGAAAGTGTCAAAACATGTTTTTCAGCAGAAATAAACATGTTTCTGCAAGTTTGGTCAACCCCATGTAAGTTATGGGGCAGTAACATCACACTTTTCAAAACGTGTTTTTCAGCCCGAAATAAACAAGTTTTTTCAGGCAACTGAATCTCCTTGTAACAGCAAGCTTCAGAAGAGCCCACACACTCAGCCCTTAACCCCAGTGTACAGAAAGTGTCAAAACGTGTTTTTCAGCAGAAATAAACATGTTTCTGCAAGTTTGGTCAACCCCATGTAAGTTATGGGGCAGTAACATCACACTTTTCAAAACGTGTTTTTCAGCCCGAAATAAACGCGTTTTTTCAGGCAACTGAATCTCCTTGTAACAGCAAGGCTCAGAAGTGCCCACACACTCAGCCCTTAACCCCAGTGTACAGAAAGTGTCAAAACATGTTTTTCAGCAGAAATAAACATGTTTCTGCAAGTTTGGTCAACCCCATGTAAGTTATGGGGCAGTAACATCACACTTTTCAAAACGTGTTTTTCAGCCCGAAATAAACGCGTTTTTTCAGACAACTGAATCTCCTTGTAACAGCAAGCTTCAGAAGAGCCCACACACTCAGCCCTTAACCCCAGTGTACAGAAAGTGTCAAAACGTGTTTTTCAGCAGAAATAAACATGTTTCTGCAAGTTTGGTCAACCCCATGTAAGTTATGGGGCAGTAACATCACACTTTTCAAAACGTGTTTTTCAGCCCGAAATAAACGCGTTTTTTCAGGCAACTGAATCTACTTGTAACAACAAGGCTCAGAAGTGCCCACACACTCAGCCCTTAACCCCAGTGTACAGAAAGTGTCAAAACATGTTTTTCAGCAGAAATAAACATGTTTCTGCAAGTTTGGTCAACCCCATGTAAGTTATGGGGCAGTAACATCACACTTTTCAAAACGTGTTTTTCAGCCCGAAATAAACGCGTTTTTTCAGGCAACTGAATCTCCTTGTAACAGCAAGCTTCAGAAGAGCCCACACACTCAGCCCTTAACCCCAGTGTACAGAAAGTGTCAAAACATGTTTTTCAGCAGAAATAAACATGTTTCTGCAAGTTTGGTCAACCCCATGTAAGTTATGGGGCAGTAACATCACACTTTTCAAAACGTGTTTTTCAGCCCGAAATAAACACGTTTTTTCAGGCAACTGAATCTCCTTGTAACAGCAAGCTTCAGAAGAGCCCACACACTCAGCCCTTAACCCCAGTGTACAGAAAGTGTCAAAACATGTTTTTCAGCAGAAATAAACATGTTTCTGCAAGTTTGGTCAACCCCATGTAAGTTATGGGGCAGTAACATCACTCTTTTCAAAACGTGTTTTTCAGCCCGAAATAAACGCGTTTTTTCAGGCAACTGAATCTACTTGTAAAACCAAGGCTCAGAAGTGCCCACACACTCAGCCCTTAACCCCAGTGTACAGAAAGTGTCAAAACGTGTTTTTCAGCAGAAATAAACATGTTTCTGCAAGTTTGGTCAACCCCATGTAAGTTATGGGGCAGTAACATCACACTTTTCAAAACGTGTTTTTCAGCCCGAAATAAACACGTTTTTTCAGGCTACTGAATCTCCTTGTAACAGCAAGCTTCAGAAGAGCCCACACACTCAGCCCTTAACCCCAGTGTACAGAAAGTGTCAAAACGTGTTTTTCAGCAGAAATAAACATGTTTCTGCAAGTTTGGTCAACCCCATGTAAGTTATGGGGCAGTAACATCACACTTTTCAAAACGTGTTTTTCAGCCCGAAATAAACGCGTTTTTTCAGACAACTGAATCTCCTTGTAACAGCAAGCTTCAGAAGAGCCCACACACTCAGCCCTTAACCCCAGTGTACAGAAAGTGTCAAAACGTGTTTTTCAGCAGAAATAAACATGTTTCTGCAAGTTTGGTCAACCCCATGTAAGTTATGGGGCAGTAACATCACACTTTTCAAAACGTGTTTTTCAGCCCGAAATAAACGCGTTTTTTCAGGCAACTGAATCTACTTGTAAAACCAAGGCTCAGAAGTGCCCACACACTCAGCCCTTAACCCCAGTGTACAGAAAGTGTCAAAACGTGTTTTTCAGCAGAAATAAACATGTTTCTGCAAGTTTGGTCAACCCCATGTAAGTTATGGGGCAGTAACATCACACTTTTCAAAACGTGTTTTTCAGCCCGAAATAAACACGTTTTTTCAGACAACTGAATCTCCTTGTAACAGCAAGCTTCAGAAGAGCCCACACACTCAGCCCTTAACCCCAGTGTACAGAAAGTGTCAAAACATGTTTTTCAGCAGAAATAAACATGTTTCTGCAAGTTTGGTCAACCCCATGTAAGTTATGGGGCAGTAACATCACACTTTTCAAAACGTGTTTTTCAGCCCGAAATAAACGCGTTTTTTCAGGCAACTGAATCTACTTGTAACAACAAGGCTCAGAAGTGCCCACACACTCAGCCCTTAACCCCAGTGTACAGAAAGTGTCAAAACATGTTTTTCAGCAGAAATAAACATGTTTCTGCAAGTTTGGTCAACCCCATGTAAGTTATGGGGCAGTAACATCACACTTTTCAAAACGTGTTTTTCAGCCCGAAATAAACGCGTTTTTTCAGGCAACTGAATCTACTTGTAAAACCAAGGCTCAGAAGTGCCCACACACTCAGCCCTTAACCCCAGTGTACAGAAAGTGTCAAAACGTGTTTTTCAGCAGAAATAAACATGTTTCTGCAAGTTTGGTCAACCCCATGTAAGTTATGGGGCAGTAACATCACACTTTTCAAAACGTGTTTTTCAGCCCGAAATAAACACGTTTTTTCAGGCTACTGAATCTCCTTGTAACAGCAAGCTTCAGAAGAGCCCACACACTCAGCCCTTAACCCCAGTGTACAGAAAGTGTCAAAACATGTTTTTCAGCAGAAATAAACATGTTTCTGCAAGTTTGGTCAACCCCATGTAAGTTATGGGGCAGTAACATCACACTTTTCAAAACGTGTTTTTCAGCCCGAAATAAACACGTTTTTTCAGGCAACTGAATCTCCTTGTAACAGCAAGCTTCAGAAGAGCCCACACACTCAGCCCTTAACCCCAGTGTACAGAAAGTGTCAAAACGTGTTTTTCAGCAGAAATAAACATGTTTCTGCAAGTTTGGTCAACCCCATGTAAGTTATGGGGCAGTAACATCACACTTTTCAAAACGTGTTTTTCAGCCCGAAATAAACGCGTTTTTTCAGACAACTGAATCTCCTTGTAACAGCAAGCTTCAGAAGAGCCCACACACTCAGCCCTTAACCCCAGTGTACAGAAAGTGTCAAAACGTGTTTTTCAGCAGAAATAAACATGTTTCTGCAAGTTTGGTCAACCCCATGTAAGTTATGGGGCAGTAACATCACACTTTTCAAAACGTGTTTTTCAGCCCGAAATAAACGCGTTTTTTCAGGCAACTGAATCTACTTGTAACAGCAAGGCTCAGAAGTGCCCACACACTCAGCCCTTAACCCCAGTGTACAGAAAGTGTCAAAACATGTTTTTCAGCAGAAATAAACATGTTTCTGCAAGTTTGGTCAACCCCATGTAAGTTATGGGGCAGTAACATCACACTTTTCAAAACGTGTTTTTCAGCCCGAAATAAACGCGTTTTTTCAGACAACTGAATCTCCTTGTAACAGCAAGCTTCAGAAGAGCCCACACACTCAGCCCTTAACCCCAGTGTACAGAAAGTGTCAAAACGTGTTTTTCAGCAGAAATAAACATGTTTCTGCAAGTTTGGTCAACCCCATGTAAGTTATGGGGCAGTAACATCACACTTTTCAAAACGTGTTTTTCAGCCCGAAATAAACGCGTTTTTTCAGGCAACTGAATCTACTTGTAACAGCAAGGCTCAGAAGTGCCCACACACTCAGCCCTTAACCCCAGTGTACAGAAAGTGTCAAAACATGTTTTTCAGCAGAAATAAACATGTTTCTGCAAGTTTGGTCAACCCCATGTAAGTTATGGGGCAGTAACATCACACTTTTCAAAACGTGTTTTTCAGCCCGAAATAAACACGTTTTTTCAGGCAACTGAATCTCCTTGTAACAGCAAGCTTCAGAAGAGCCCACACACTCAGCCCTTAACCCCAGTGTACAGAAAGTGTCAAAACATGTTTTTCAGCAGAAATAAACATGTTTCTGCAAGTTTGGTCAACCCCATGTAAGTTATGGGGCAGTAACATCACACTTTTCAAAACGTGTTTTTCAGCCCGAAATAAACAAGTTTTTTCAGGCAACTGAATCTCCTTGTAACAGCAAGCTTCAGAAGAGCCCACACACTCAGCCCTTAACCCCAGTGTACAGAAAGTGTCAAAACGTGTTTTTCAGCAGAAATAAACATGTTTCTGCAAGTTTGGTCAACCCCATGTAAGTTATGGGGCAGTAACATCACACTTTTCAAAACGTGTTTTTCAGCCCGAAATAAACACGTTTTTTCAGGCAACTGAATCTCCTTGTAACAGCAAGCTTCAGAAGAGCCCACACACTCAGCCCTTAACCCCAGTGTACAGAAAGTGTCAAAACATGTTTTTCAGCAGAAATAAACATGTTTCTGCAAGTTTGGTCAACCCCATGTAAGTTATGGGGCAGTAACATCACTCTTTTCAAAACGTGTTTTTCAGCCCGAAATAAACGCGTTTTTTCAGGCAACTGAATCTACTTGTAAAACCAAGGCTCAGAAGTGCCCACACACTCAGCCCTTAACCCCAGTGTACAGAAAGTGTCAAAACGTGTTTTTCAGCAGAAATAAACATGTTTCTGCAAGTTTGGTCAACCCCATGTAAGTTATGGGGCAGTAACATCACACTTTTCAAAACGTGTTTTTCAGCCCGAAATAAACACGTTTTTTCAGGCTACTGAATCTCCTTGTAACAGCAAGCTTCAGAAGAGCCCACACACTCAGCCCTTAACCCCAGTGTACAGAAAGTGTCAAAACATGTTTTTCAGCAGAAATAAACATGTTTCTGCAAGTTTGGTCAACCCCATGTAAGTTATGGGGCAGTAACATCACACTTTTCAAAACGTGTTTTTCAGCCCGAAATAAACACGTTTTTTCAGGCAACTGAATCTCCTTGTAACAGCAAGCTTCAGAAGAGCCCACACACTCAGCCCTTAACCCCAGTGTACAGAAAGTGTCAAAACGTGTTTTTCAGCAGAAATAAACATGTTTCTGCAAGTTTGGTCAACCCCATGTAAGTTATGGGGCAGTAACATCACACTTTTCAAAACGTGTTTTTCAGCCCGAAATAAACGCGTTTTTTCAGACAACTGAATCTCCTTGTAACAGCAAGCTTCAGAAGAGCCCACACACTCAGCCCTTAACCCCAGTGTACAGAAAGTGTCAAAACGTGTTTTTCAGCAGAAATAAACATGTTTCTGCAAGTTTGGTCAACCCCATGTAAGTTATGGGGCAGTAACATCACACTTTTCAAAACGTGTTTTTCAGCCCGAAATAAACGCGTTTTTTCAGGCAACTGAATCTACTTGTAAAACCAAGGCTCAGAAGTGCCCACACACTCAGCCCTTAACCCCAGTGTACAGAAAGTGTCAAAACGTGTTTTTCAGCAGAAATAAACATGTTTCTGCAAGTTTGGTCAACCCCATGTAAGTTATGGGGCAGTAACATCACACTTTTCAAAACGTGTTTTTCAGCCCGAAATAAACACGTTTTTTCAGACAACTGAATCTCCTTGTAACAGCAAGCTTCAGAAGAGCCCACACACTCAGCCCTTAACCCCAGTGTACAGAAAGTGTCAAAACATGTTTTTCAGCAGAAATAAACATGTTTCTGCAAGTTTGGTCAACCCCATGTAAGTTATGGGGCAGTAACATCACACTTTTCAAAACGTGTTTTTCAGCCCGAAATAAACGCGTTTTTTCAGGCAACTGAATCTACTTGTAACAACAAGGCTCAGAAGTGCCCACACACTCAGCCCTTAACCCCAGTGTACAGAAAGTGTCAAAACATGTTTTTCAGCAGAAATAAACATGTTTCTGCAAGTTTGGTCAACCCCATGTAAGTTATGGGGCAGTAACATCACACTTTTCAAAACGTGTTTTTCAGCCCGAAATAAACGCGTTTTTTCAGGCAACTGAATCTACTTGTAAAACCAAGGCTCAGAAGTGCCCACACACTCAGCCCTTAACCCCAGTGTACAGAAAGTGTCAAAACGTGTTTTTCAGCAGAAATAAACATGTTTCTGCAAGTTTGGTCAACCCCATGTAAGTTATGGGGCAGTAACATCACACTTTTCAAAACGTGTTTTTCAGCCCGAAATAAACACGTTTTTTCAGGCTACTGAATCTCCTTGTAACAGCAAGCTTCAGAAGAGCCCACACACTCAGCCCTTAACCCCAGTGTACAGAAAGTGTCAAAACATGTTTTTCAGCAGAAATAAACATGTTTCTGCAAGTTTGGTCAACCCCATGTAAGTTATGGGGCAGTAACATCACACTTTTCAAAACGTGTTTTTCAGCCCGAAATAAACACGTTTTTTCAGGCAACTGAATCTCCTTGTAACAGCAAGCTTCAGAAGAGCCCACACACTCAGCCCTTAACCCCAGTGTACAGAAAGTGTCAAAACGTGTTTTTCAGCAGAAATAAACATGTTTCTGCAAGTTTGGTCAACCCCATGTAAGTTATGGGGCAGTAACATCACACTTTTCAAAACGTGTTTTTCAGCCCGAAATAAACGCGTTTTTTCAGACAACTGAATCTCCTTGTAACAGCAAGCTTCAGAAGAGCCCACACACTCAGCCCTTAACCCCAGTGTACAGAAAGTGTCAAAACGTGTTTTTCAGCAGAAATAAACATGTTTCTGCAAGTTTGGTCAACCCCATGTAAGTTATGGGGCAGTAACATCACACTTTTCAAAACGTGTTTTTCAGCCCGAAATAAACGCGTTTTTTCAGGCAACTGAATCTACTTGTAACAGCAAGGCTCAGAAGTGCCCACACACTCAGCCCTTAACCCCAGTGTACAGAAAGTGTCAAAACATGTTTTTCAGCAGAAATAAACATGTTTCTGCAAGTTTGGTCAACCCCATGTAAGTTATGGGGCAGTAACATCACACTTTTCAAAACGTGTTTTTCAGCCCGAAATAAACACGTTTTTTCAGGCAACTGAATCTCCTTGTAACAGCAAGCTTCAGAAGAGCCCACACACTCAGCCCTTAACCCCAGTGTACAGAAAGTGTCAAAACATGTTTTTCAGCAGAAATAAACATGTTTCTGCAAGTTTGGTCAACCCCATGTAAGTTATGGGGCAGTAACATCACACTTTTCAAAACGTGTTTTTCAGCCCGAAATAAACAAGTTTTTTCAGGCAACTGAATCTCCTTGTAACAGCAAGCTTCAGAAGAGCCCACACACTCAGCCCTTAACCCCAGTGTACAGAAAGTGTCAAAACGTGTTTTTCAGCAGAAATAAACATGTTTCTGCAAGTTTGGTCAACCCCATGTAAGTTATGGGGCAGTAACATCACACTTTTCAAAACGTGTTTTTCAGCCCGAAATAAACAAGTTTTTTCAGGCAACTGAATCTCCTTGTAACAGCAAGCTTCAGAAGAGCCCACACACTCAGCCCTTAACCCCAGTGTACAGAAAGTGTCAAAACGTGTTTTTCAGCAGAAATAAACATGTTTCTGCAAGTTTGGTCAACCCCATGTAAGTTATGGGGCAGTAACATCACACTTTTCAAAACGTGTTTTTCAGCCCGAAATAAACGCGTTTTTTCAGGCAACTGAATCTCCTTGTAACAGCAAGGCTCAGAAGTGCCCACACACTCAGCCCTTAACCCCAGTGTACAGAAAGTGTCAAAACATGTTTTTCAGCAGAAATAAACATGTTTCTGCAAGTTTGGTCAACCCCATGTAAGTTATGGGGCAGTAACATCACACTTTTCAAAACGTGTTTTTCAGCCCGAAATAAACGCGTTTTTTCAGACAACTGAATCTCCTTGTAACAGCAAGCTTCAGAAGAGCCCACACACTCAGCCCTTAACCCCAGTGTACAGAAAGTGTCAAAACGTGTTTTTCAGCAGAAATAAACATGTTTCTGCAAGTTTGGTCAACCCCATGTAAGTTATGGGGCAGTAACATCACACTTTTCAAAACGTGTTTTTCAGCCCGAAATAAACGCGTTTTTTCAGGCAACTGAATCTACTTGTAACAGCAAGGCTCAGAAGTGCCCACACACTCAGCCCTTAACCCCAGTGTACAGAAAGTGTCAAAACATGTTTTTCAGCAGAAATAAACATGTTTCTGCAAGTTTGGTCAACCCCATGTAAGTTATGGGGCAGTAACATCACACTTTTCAAAACGTGTTTTTCAGCCCGAAATAAACACGTTTTTTCAGGCAACTGAATCTCCTTGTAACAGCAAGCTTCAGAAGAGCCCACACACTCAGCCCTTAACCCCAGTGTACAGAAAGTGTCAAAACATGTTTTTCAGCAGAAATAAACATGTTTCTGCAAGTTTGGTCAACCCCATGTAAGTTATGGGGCAGTAACATCACACTTTTCAAAACGTGTTTTTCAGCCCGAAATAAACAAGTTTTTTCAGGCAACTGAATCTCCTTGTAACAGCAAGCTTCAGAAGAGCCCACACACTCAGCCCTTAACCCCAGTGTACAGAAAGTGTCAAAACGTGTTTTTCAGCAGAAATAAACATGTTTCTGCAAGTTTGGTCAACCCCATGTAAGTTATGGGGCAGTAACATCACACTTTTCAAAACGTGTTTTTCAGCCCGAAATAAACGCGTTTTTTCAGGCAACTGAATCTCCTTGTAACAGCAAGGCTCAGAAGTGCCCACACACTCAGCCCTTAACCCCAGTGTACAGAAAGTGTCAAAACATGATTTTCAGCAGAAATAAACATGTTTCTGCAAGTTTGGTCAACCCCATGTAAGTTATGGGGCAGTAACATCACACTTTTAAAAACGTGTTTTTCAGCCCGAAATAAACGCGTTTTTTCAGTCAACTGAATCTCCTTGTAACAGCAAGCTTCAGAAGAGCCCACACACTAAGCCCTTAACCCCAGTGTACAGAAAGTGTCAAAACGTGTTTTTCAGCAGAAATAAACATGTTTCTGCAAGTTTGGTCAACCCCATGTAAGTTATGGGGCAGTAACATCACTCTTTTCAAAACGTGTTTTTCAGCCCGAAATAAACGCGTTTTTTCAGGCAACTGAATCTACTTGTAAAAGCAAGGCTCAGAAGTGCCCACACACTCAGCCCTTAACCCCAGTGTACAGAAAGTGTCAAAACGTGTTTTTCAGCAGAAATAAACATGTTTCTGCAAGTTTGGTCAACCCCATGTAAGTTATGGGGCAGTAACATCACTCTTTTCAAAACGTGTTTTTCAGCCCGAAATAAACGCGTTTTTTCAGGGAACTGAATCTACTTGTAAAAGCAAGGCTCAGAAGTGCCCACACACTCAGCCCTTAACCCCAGTGTACAGAAAGTGTCAAAACGTGTTTTTCAGCAGAAATAAACATGTTTCTGCAAGTTTGGTCAACCCCATGTAAGTTATGGGGCAGTAACATCACATTTTTCAAAACGTGTTTTTCAGCCCGAAATAAACGCGTTTTTTCAGACAACTGAATCTCCTTGTAACAGCAAGGCTCAGAAGAGCCCACACACTCAGCCCTTAACCCCAGTGTACAGAAAGTGTCAAAACGTGTTTTTCAGCAGAAATAAACATGTTTCTGCAAGTTTGGTCAACCCCATGTAAGTTATGGGGCAGTAACATCACACTTTTCAAAACGTGTTTTTCAGCCCGAAATAAACACGTTTTTTCAGGCAACTGAATCTCCTTGTAACAGCAAGCTTCAGAAGAGCCCACACACTCAGCCCTTAACCCCAGTGTACAGAAAGTGTCAAAACGTGTTTTTCAGCAGAAATAAACATGTTTCTGCAAGTTTGGTCAACCCCATGTAAGTTATGGGGCAGTAACATCACTCTTTTCAAAACGTGTTTTTCAGCCCGAAATAAACGCGTTTTTTCAGGCAACTGAATCTACTTGTAAAAGCAAGGCTCAGAAGTGCCCACACACTCAGCCCTTAACCCCAGTGTACAGAAAGTGTCAAAACGTGTTTTTCAGCAGAAATAAACATGTTTCTGCAAGTTTGGTCAACCCCATGTAAGTTATGGGGCAGTAACATCACACTTTTCAAAACGTGTTTTTCAGCCCGAAATAAACGCGTTTTTTCAGGCAACTGAATCTACTTGTAACAACAAGGCTCAGAAGTGCCCACACACTCAGCCCTTAACCCCAGTGTACAGAAAGTGTCAAAACATGTTTTTCAGCAGAAATAAACATGTTTCTGCAAGTTTGGTCAACCCCATGTAAGTTATGGGGCAGTAACATCACACTTTTCAAAACGTGTTTTTCAGCCCGAAATAAACGCGTTTTTTCAGGCAACTGAATCTCCTTGTAACAGCAAGCTTCAGAAGAGCCCACACACTCAGCCCTTAACCCCAGTGTACAGAAAGTGTCAAAACATGTTTTTCAGCAGAAATAAACATGTTTCTGCAAGTTTGGTCAACCCCATGTAAGTTATGGGGCAGTAACATCACACTTTTCAAAACGTGTTTTTCAGCCCGAAATAAACACGTTTTTTCAGGCAACTGAATCTCCTTGTAACAGCAAGCTTCAGAAGAGCCCACACACTCAGCCCTTAACCCCAGTGTACAGAAAGTGTCAAAACATGTTTTTCAGCAGAAATAAACATGTTTCTGCAAGTTTGGTCAACCCCATGTAAGTTATGGGGCAGTAACATCACTCTTTTCAAAACGTGTTTTTCAGCCCGAAATAAACGCGTTTTTTCAGGCAACTGAATCTACTTGTAAAACCAAGGCTCAGAAGTGCCCACACACTCAGCCCTTAACCCCAGTGTACAGAAAGTGTCAAAACGTGTTTTTCAGCAGAAATAAACATGTTTCTGCATGTTTGGTCAACCCCATGTAAGTTATGGGGCAGTAACATCACACTTTTCAAAACGTGTTTTTCAGCCCGAAATAAACACGTTTTTTAAGGCTACTGAATCTCCTTGTAACAGCAAGCTTCAGAAGAGCCCACACACTCAGCCCTTAACCCCAGTGTACAGAAAGTGTCAAAACATGTTTTTCAGCAGAAATAAACATGTTTCTGCAAGTTTGGTCAACCCCATGTAAGTTATGGGGCAGTAACATCACACTTTTCAAAACGTGTTTTTCAGCCCGCAATAAACACGTTTTTTCAGGCAACTGAATCTCCTTGTAACAGCAAGCTTCAGAAGAGCCCACACACTCAGCCCTTAACCCCAGTGTACAGAAAGTGTCAAAACGTGTTTTTCAGCAGAAATAAACATGTTTCTGCAAGTTTGGTCAACCCCATGTAAGTTATGGGGCAGTAACATCACACTTTTCAAAACGTGTTTTTCAGCCCGAAATAAACGCGTTTTTTCAGACAACTGAATCTCCTTGTAACAGCAAGCTTCAGAAGAGCCCACACACTCAGCCCTTAACCCCAGTGTACAGAAAGTGTCAAAACGTGTTTTTCAGCAGAAATAAACATGTTTCTGCAAGTTTGGTCAACCCCATGTAAGTTATGGGGCAGTAACATCACACTTTTCAAAACGTGTTTTTCAGCCCGAAATAAACGCGTTTTTTCAGGCAACTGAATCTACTTGTAACAGCAAGGCTCAGAAGTGCCCACACACTCAGCCCTTAACCCCAGTGTACAGAAAGTGTCAAAACATGTTTTTCAGCAGAAATAAACATGTTTCTGCAAGTTTGGTCAACCCCATGTAAGTTATGGGGCAGTAACATCACACTTTTCAAAACGTGTTTTTCAGCCCGAAATAAACGCGTTTTTTCAGACAACTGAATCTCCTTGTAACAGCAAGCTTCAGAAGAGCCCACACACTCAGCCCTTAACCCCAGTGTACAGAAAGTGTCAAAACGTGTTTTTCAGCAGAAATAAACATGTTTCTGCAAGTTTGGTCAACCCCATGTAAGTTATGGGGCAGTAACATCACACTTTTCAAAACGTGTTTTTCAGCCCGAAATAAACGCGTTTTTTCAGGCAACTGAATCTCCTTGTAACAGCAAGCTTCAGAAGAGCCCACACACTCAGCCCTTAACCCCAGTGTACAGAAAGTGTCAAAACATGTTTTTCAGCAGAAATAAACATGTTTCTGCAAGTTTGGTCAACCCCATGTAAGTTATGGGGCAGTAACATCACACTTTTCAAAACGTGTTTTTCAGCCCGAAATAAACACGTTTTTTCAGGCAACTGAATCTCCTTGTAACAGCAAGCTTCAGAAGAGCCCACACACTCAGCCCTTAACCCCAGTGTACAGAAAGTGTCAAAACATGTTTTTCAGCAGAAATAAACATGTTTCTGCAAGTTTGGTCAACCCCATGTAAGTTATGGGGCAGTAACATCACTCTTTTCAAAACGTGTTTTTCAGCCCGAAATAAACGCGTTTTTTCAGGCAACTGAATCTACTTGTAAAACCAAGGCTCAGAAGTGCCCACACACTCAGCCCTTAACCCCAGTGTACAGAAAGTGTCAAAACGTGTTTTTCAGCAGAAATAAACATGTTTCTGCAAGTTTGGTCAACCCCATGTAAGTTATGGGGCAGTAACATCACACTTTTCAAAACGTGTTTTTCAGCCCGAAATAAACACGTTTTTTCAGGCTACTGAATCTCCTTGTAACAGCAAGCTTCAGAAGAGCCCACACACTCAGCCCTTAACCCCAGTGTACAGAAAGTGTCAAAACATGTTTTTCAGCAGAAATAAACATGTTTCTGCAAGTTTGGTCAACCCCATGTAAGTTATGGGGCAGTAACATCACACTTTTCAAAACGTGTTTTTCAGCCCGCAATAAACACGTTTTTTCAGGCAACTGAATCTCCTTGTAACAGCAAGCTTCAGAAGAGCCCACACACTCAGCCCTTAACCCCAGTGTACAGAAAGTGTCAAAACGTGTTTTTCAGCAGAAATAAACATGTTTCTGCAAGTTTGGTCAACCCCATGTAAGTTATGGGGCAGTAACATCACACTTTTCAAAACGTGTTTTTCAGCCCGAAATAAACGCGTTTTTTCAGACAACTGAATCTCCTTGTAACAGCAAGCTTCAGAAGAGCCCACACACTCAGCCCTTAACCCCAGTGTACAGAAAGTGTCAAAACGTGTTTTTCAGCAGAAATAAACATGTTTCTGCAAGTTTGGTCAACCCCATGTAAGTTATGGGGCAGTAACATCACACTTTTCAAAACGTGTTTTTCAGCCCGAAATAAACGCGTTTTTTCAGGCAACTGAATCTACTTGTAACAGCAAGGCTCAGAAGTGCCCACACACTCAGCCCTTAACCCCAGTGTACAGAAAGTGTCAAAACATGTTTTTCAGCAGAAATAAACATGTTTCTGCAAGTTTGGTCAACCCCATGTAAGTTATGGGGCAGTAACATCACACTTTTCAAAACGTGTTTTTCAGCCCGATATAAACACGTTTTTTCAGGCAACTGAATCTCCTTGTAACAGCAAGCTTCAGAAGAGCCCACACACTCAGCCCTTAACCCCAGTGTACAGAAAGTGTCAAAACATGTTTTTCAGCAGAAATAAACATGTTTCTGCAAGTTTGGTCAACCCCATGTAAGTTATGGGGCAGTAACATCACACTTTTCAAAACGTGTTTTTCAGCCCGAAATAAACAAGTTTTTTCAGGCAACTGAATCTCCTTGTAACAGCAAGCTTCAGAAGAGCCCACACACTCAGCCCTTAACCCCAGTGTACAGAAAGTGTCAAAACGTGTTTTTCAGCAGAAATAAACATGTTTCTGCAAGTTTGGTCAACCCCATGTAAGTTATGGGGCAGTAACATCACACTTTTCAAAACGTGTTTTTCAGCCCGAAATAAACGCGTTTTTTCAGGCAACTGAATCTCCTTGTAACAGCAAGGCTCAGAAGTGCCCACACACTCAGCCCTTAACCCCAGTGTACAGAAAGTGTCAAAACATGTTTTTCAGCAGAAATAAACATGTTTCTGCAAGTTTGGTCAACCCCATGTAAGTTATGGGGCAGTAACATCACACTTTTCAAAACGTGTTTTTCAGCCCGAAATAAACGCGTTTTTTCAGACAACTGAATCTCCTTGTAACAGCAAGCTTCAGAAGAGCCCACACACTCAGCCCTTAACCCCAGTGTACAGAAAGTGTCAAAACGTGTTTTTCAGCAGAAATAAACATGTTTCTGCAAGTTTGGTCAACCCCATGTAAGTTATGGGGCAGTAACATCACACTTTTCAAAACGTGTTTTTCAGCCCGAAATAAACGCGTTTTTTCAGGCAACTGAATCTACTTGTAACAGCAAGGCTCAGAAGTGCCCACACACTCAGCCCTTAACCCCAGTGTACAGAAAGTGTCAAAACATGTTTTTCAGCAGAAATAAACATGTTTCTGCAAGTTTGGTCAACCCCATGTAAGTTATGGGGCAGTAACATCACACTTTTCAAAACGTGTTTTTCAGCCCGAAATAAACACGTTTTTTCAGGCAACTGAATCTCCTTGTAACAGCAAGCTTCAGAAGAGCCCACACACTCAGCCCTTAACCCCAGTGTACAGAAAGTGTCAAAACATGTTTTTCAGCAGAAATAAACATGTTTCTGCAAGTTTGGTCAACCCCATGTAAGTTATGGGGCAGTAACATCACACTTTTCAAAACGTGTTTTTCAGCCCGAAATAAACAAGTTTTTTCAGGCAACTGAATCTCCTTGTAACAGCAAGCTTCAGAAGAGCCCACACACTCAGCCCTTAACCCCAGTGTACAGAAAGTGTCAAAACGTGTTTTTCAGCAGAAATAAACATGTTTCTGCAAGTTTGGTCAACCCCATGTAAGTTATGGGGCAGTAACATCACACTTTTCAAAACGTGTTTTTCAGCCCGAAATAAACGCGTTTTTTCAGGCAACTGAATCTCCTTGTAACAGCAAGGCTCAGAAGTGCCCACACACTCAGCCCTTAACCCCAGTGTACAGAAAGTGTCAAAACATGATTTTCAGCAGAAATAAACATGTTTCTGCAAGTTTGGTCAACCCCATGTAAGTTATGGGGCAGTAACATCACACTTTTCAAAACGTGTTTTTCAGCCCGAAATAAACGCGTTTTTTCAGTCAACTGAATCTCCTTGTAACAGCAAGCTTCAGAAGAGCCCACACACTAAGCCCTTAACCCCAGTGTACAGAAAGTGTCAAAACGTGTTTTTCAGCAGAAATAAACATGTTTCTGCAAGTTTGGTCAACCCCATGTAAGTTATGGGGCAGTAACATCACTCTTTTCAAAACGTGTTTTTCAGCCCGAAATAAACGCGTTTTTTCAGGCAACTGAATCTACTTGTAAAAGCAAGGCTCAGAAGTGCCCACACACTCAGCCCTTAACCCCAGTGTACAGAAAGTGTCAAAACGTGTTTTTCAGCAGAAATAAACATGTTTCTGCAAGTTTGGTCAACCCCATGTAAGTTATGGGGCAGTAACATCACTCTTTTCAAAACGTGTTTTTCAGCCCGAAATAAACGCGTTTTTTCAGGGAACTGAATCTACTTGTAAAAGCAAGGCTCAGAAGTGCCCACACACTCAGCCCTTAACCCCAGTGTACAGAAAGTGTCAAAACGTGTTTTTCAGCAGAAATAAACATGTTTCTGCAAGTTTGGTCAACCCCATGTAAGTTATGGGGCAGTAACATCACATTTTTCAAAACGTGTTTTTCAGCCCGAAATAAACGCGTTTTTTCTGACAACTGAATCTCCTTGTAACAGCAAGGCTCAGAAGAGCCCACACACTCAGCCCTTAACCCCAGTGTACAGAAAGTGTCAAAACGTGTTTTTCAGCAGAAATAAACATGTTTCTGCAAGTTTGGTCAACCCCATGTAAGTTATGGGGCAGTAACATCACACTTTTCAAAACGTGTTTTTCAGCCCGAAATAAACACGTTTTTTCAGGCAACTGAATCTCCTTGTAACAGCAAGCTTCAGAAGAGCCCACACACTCAGCCCTTAACCCCAGTGTACAGAAAGTGTCAAAACATGTTTTTCAGCAGAAATAAACATGTTTCTGCAAGTTTGGTCAACCCCATGTAAGTTATGGGGCAGTAACATCACACTTTTCAAAACGTGTTTTTCAGCCCGAAATAAACACGTTTTTTCAGGCAACTGAATCTCCTTGTAACAGCAAGCTTCAGAAGAGCCCACACACTCAGCCCTTAACCCCAGTGTACAGAAAGTGTCAAAACATGTTTTTCAGCAGAAATAAACATGTTTCTGCAAGTTTGGTCAACCCCATGTAAGTTATGGGGCAGTAACATCACTCTTTTCAAAACGTGTTTTTCAGCCCGAAATAAACGCGTTTTTTCAGGCAACTGAATCTACTTGTAAAACCAAGGCTCAGAAGTGCCCACACACTCAGCCCTTAACCCCAGTGTACAGAAAGTGTCAAAACGTGTTTTTCAGCAGAAATAAACATGTTTCTGCAAGTTTGGTCAACCCCATGTAAGTTATGGGGCAGTAACATCACACTTTTCAAAACGTGTTTTTCAGCCCGAAATAAACACGTTTTTTCAGGCAACTGAATCTCCTTGTAACAGCAAGCTTCAGAAGAGCCCACACACTCAGCCCTTAACCCCAGTGTACAGAAAGTGTCAAAACATGTTTTTCAGCAGAAATAAACATGTTTCTGCAAGTTTGGTCAACCCCATGTAAGTTATGGGGCAGTAACATCACACTTTTCAAAACGTGTTTTTCAGCCCGCAATAAACACGTTTTTTCAGGCAACTGAATCTCCTTGTAACAGCAAGCTTCAGAAGAGCCCACACACTCAGCCCTTAACCCCAGTGTACAGAAAGTGTCAAAACGTGTTTTTCAGCAGAAATAAACATGTTTCTGCAAGTTTGGTCAACCCCATGTAAGTTATGGGGCAGTAACATCACACTTTTCAAAACGTGTTTTTCAGCCCGAAATAAACGCGTTTTTTCAGACAACTGAATCTCCTTGTAACAGCAAGCTTCAGAAGAGCCCACACACTCAGCCCTTAACCCCAGTGTACAGAAAGTGTCAAAACGTGTTTTTCAGCAGAAATAAACATGTTTCTGCAAGTTTGGTCAACCCCATGTAAGTTATGGGGCAGTAACATCACACTTTTCAAAACGTGTTTTTCAGCCCGAAATAAACGCGTTTTTTCAGGCAACTGAATCTACTTGTAACAGCAAGGCTCAGAAGTGCCCACACACTCAGCCCTTAACCCCAGTGTACAGAAAGTGTCAAAACATGTTTTTCAGCAGAAATAAACATGTTTCTGCAAGTTTGGTCAACCCCATGTAAGTTATGGGGCAGTAACATCACACTTTTCAAAACGTGTTTTTCAGCCCGAAATAAACGCGTTTTTTCAGACAACTGAATCTCCTTGTAACAGCAAGCTTCAGAAGAGCCCACACACTCAGCCCTTAACCCCAGTGTACAGAAAGTGTCAAAACGTGTTTTTCAGCAGAAATAAACATGTTTCTGCAAGTTTGGTCAACCCCATGTAAGTTATGGGGCAGTAACATCACACTTTTCAAAACGTGTTTTTCAGCCCGAAATAAACGCGTTTTTTCAGGCAACTGAATCTACTTGTAACAGCAAGGCTCAGAAGTGCCCACACACTCAGCCCTTAACCCCAGTGTACAGAAAGTGTCAAAACATGTTTTTCAGCAGAAATAAACATGTTTCTGCAAGTTTGGTCAACCCCATGTAAGTTATGGGGCAGTAACATCACACTTTTCAAAACGTGTTTTTCAGCCCGAAATAAACACGTTTTTTCAGGCAACTGAATCTCCTTGTAACAGCAAGCTTCAGAAGAGCCCACACACTCAGCCCTTAACCCCAGTGTACAGAAAGTGTCAAAACATGTTTTTCAGCAGAAATAAACATGTTTCTGCAAGTTTGGTCAACCCCATGTAAGTTATGGGGCAGTAACATCACACTTTTCAAAACGTGTTTTTCAGCCCGAAATAAACGCGTTTTTTCAGGCAACTGAATCTCCTTGTAACAGCAAGGCTCAGAAGTGCCCACACACTCAGCCCTTAACCCCAGTGTACAGAAAGTGTCAAAACATGTTTTTCAGCAGAAATAAACATGTTTCTGCAAGTTTGGTCAACCCCATGTAAGTTATGGGGCAGTAACATCACACTTTTCAAAACGTGTTTTTCAGCCCGAAATAAACGCGTTTTTTCAGACAACTGAATCTCCTTGTAACAGCAAGCTTCAGAAGAGCCCACACACTCAGCCCTTAACCCCAGTGTACAGAAAGTGTCAAAACGTGTTTTTCAGCAGAAATAAACATGTTTCTGCAAGTTTGGTCAACCCCATGTAAGTTATGGGGCAGTAACATCACACTTTTCAAAACGTGTTTTTCAGCCCGAAATAAACGCGTTTTTTCAGGCAACTGAATCTACTTGTAACAGCAAGGCTCAGAAGTGCCCACACACTCAGCCCTTAACCCCAGTGTACAGAAAGTGTCAAAACATGTTTTTCAGCAGAAATAAACATGTTTCTGCAAGTTTGGTCAACCCCATGTAAGTTATGGGGCAGTAACATCACACTTTTCAAAACGTGTTTTTCAGCCCGAAATAAACACGTTTTTTCAGGCAACTGAATCTCCTTGTAACAGCAAGCTTCAGAAGAGCCCTCACACTCAGCCCTTAACCCCAGTGTACAGAAAGTGTCAAAACATGTTTTTCAGCAGAAATAAACATGTTTCTGCAAGTTTGGTCAACCCCATGTAAGTTATGGGGCAGTAACATCACACTTTTCAAAACGTGTTTTTCAGCCCGAAATAAACAAGTTTTTTCAGGCAACTGAATCTCCTTGTAACAGCAAGCTTCAGAAGAGCCCACACACTCAGCCCTTAACCCCAGTGTACAGAAAGTGTCAAAACGTGTTTTTCAGCAGAAATAAACATGTTTCTGCAAGTTTGGTCAACCCCATGTAAGTTATGGGGCAGTAACATCACACTTTTCAAAACGTGTTTTTCAGCCCGAAATAAACGCGTTTTTTCAGGCAACTGAATCTCCTTGTAACAGCAAGGCTCAGAAGTGCCCACACACTCAGCCCTTAACCCCAGTGTACAGAAAGTGTCAAAACATGATTTTCAGCAGAAATAAACATGTTTCTGCAAGTTTGGTCAACCCCATGTAAGTTATGGGGCAGTAACATCACACTTTTCAAAACGTGTTTTTCAGCCCGAAATAAACGCGTTTTTTCAGTCAACTGAATCTCCTTGTAACAGCAAGCTTCAGAAGAGCCCACACACTAAGCCCTTAACCCCAGTGTACAGAAAGTGTCAAAACGTGTTTTTCAGCAGAAATAAACATGTTTCTGCAAGTTTGGTCAACCCCATGTAAGTTATGGGGCAGTAACATCACTCTTTTCAAAATGTGTTTTTCAGCCCGAAATAAACGCGTTTTTTCAGGCAACTGAATCTACTTGTAAAAGCAAGGCTCAGAAGTGCCCACACACTCAGCCCTTAACCCCAGTGTACAGAAAGTGTCAAAACGTGTTTTTCAGCAGAAATAAACATGTTTCTGCAAGTTTGGTCAACCCCATGTAAGTTATGGGGCAGTAACATCACTCTTTTCAAAACGTGTTTTTCAGCCCGAAATAAACGCGTTTTTTCAGGGAACTGAATCTACTTGTAAAAGCAAGGCTCAGAAGTGCCCACACACTCAGCCCTTAACCCCAGTGTACAGAAAGTGTCAAAACGTGTTTTTCAGCAGAAATAAACATGTTTCTGCAAGTTTGGTCAACCCCATGTAAGTTATGGGGCAGTAACATCACATTTTTCAAAACGTGTTTTTCAGCCCGAAATAAACGCGTTTTTTCTGACAACTGAATCTCCTTGTAACAGCAAGGCTCAGAAGAGCCCACACACTCAGCCCTTAACCCCAGTGTACAGAAAGTGTCAAAACGTGTTTTTCAGCAGAAATAAACATGTTTCTGCAAGTTTGGTCAACCCCATGTAAGTTATGGGGCAGTAACATCACACTTTTCAAAACGTGTTTTTCAGCCCGAAATAAACACGTTTTTTCAGGCAACTGAATCTCCTTGTAACAGCAAGCTTCAGAAGAGCCCACACACTCAGCCCTTAACCCCAGTGTACAGAAAGTGTCAAAACGTGTTTTTCAGCAGAAATAAACATGTTTCTGCAAGTTTGGTCAACCCCATGTAAGTTATGGGGCAGTAACATCACTCTTTTCAAAACGTGTTTTTCAGCCCGAAATAAACGCGTTTTTTCAGGCAACTGAATCTACTTGTAAAAGCAAGGCTCAGAAGTGCCCACACACTCAGCCCTTAACCCCAGTGTACAGAAAGTGTCAAAACGTGTTTTTCAGCAGAAATAAACATGTTTCTGCAAGTTTGGTCAACCCCATGTAAGTTATGGGGCAGTAACATCACATTTTTCAAAACGTGTTTTTCAGCCCGAAATAAACGCGTTTTTTCAGACAACTGAATCTCCTTGTAACAGCAAGGCTCAGAAGAGCCCACACACTCAGCCCTTAACCCCAGTGTACAGAAAGTGTCAAAACGTGTTTTTCAGCAGAAATAAACATGTTTCTGCAAGTTTGGTCAACCCCATGTAAGTTATGGGGCAGTAACATCACACTTTTCAAAACTTTTTTTTCAGCCCGAAATAAACGCGTTTTTTCAGGCAACTGAATCTACTTGTAACAACAAGGCTCAGAAGTGCCCACACACTCAGCCCTTAACCCCAGTGTACAGAAAGTGTCAAAACATGTTTTTCAGCAGAAATAAACATGTTTCTGCAAGTTTGGTCAACCCCATGTAAGTTATGGGGCAGTAACATCACACTTTTCAAAACGTGTTTTTCAGCCCGAAATAAACACGTTTTTTCAGGCAACTGAATCTCCTTGTAACAGCAAGCTTCAGAAGAGCCCACACACTCAGCCCTTAACCCCAGTGTACAGAAAGTGTCAAAACATGTTTTTCAGCAGAAATAAACATGTTTCTGCAAGTTTGGTCAACCCCATGTAAGTTATGGGGCAGTAACATCACACTTTTCAAAACGTGTTTTTCAGCCCGAAATAAACAAGTTTTTTCAGGCAACTGAATCTCCTTGTAACAGCAAGCTTCAGAAGAGCCCACACACTCAGCCCTTAACCCCAGTGTACAGAAAGTGTCAAAACGTGTTTTTCAGCAGAAATAAACATGTTTCTGCAAGTTTGGTCAACCCCATGTAAGTTATGGGGCAGTAACATCACACTTTTCAAAACGTGTTTTTCAGCCCGAAATAAACGCGTTTTTTCAGGCAACTGAATCTCATTGTAACAGCAAGGCTCAGAAGTGCCCACACACTCAGCCCTTAACCCCAGTGTACAGAAAGTGTCAAAACATGATTTTCAGCAGAAATAAACATGTTTCTGCAAGTTTGGTCAACCCCATGTAAGTTATGGGGCAGTAACATCACACTTTTCAAAACGTGTTTTTCAGCCCGAAATAAACGCGTTTTTTCAGGCAACTGAATCTACTTGTAACAACAAGGCTCAGAAGTGCCCACACACTCAGCCCTTAACCCCAGTGTACAGAAAGTGTCAAAACATGTTTTTCAGCAGAAATAAACGTTTCTGCAAGTTTGGTCAACCCAATGTAAGTTATGGGGCAGTAACATCACACTTTTCAAAACGTGTTTTTCAGCCCGAAATAAACGCGTTTTTTCAGGCAACTGAATCTCCTTGTAACAGCAAGCTTCAGAAGAGCCCACACACTCAGCCCTTAACCCCAGTGTACAGAAAGTGTCAAAACATGTTTTTCAGCAGAAATAAACATGTTTCTGCAAGTTTGGTCAACCCCATGTAAGTTATGGGGCAGTAACATCACACTTTTCAAAACGTGTTTTTCAGCCCGAAATAAACACGTTTTTTCAGGCAACTGAATCTCCTTGTAACAGCAAGCTTCAGAAGAGCCCACACACTCAGCCCTTAACCCCAGTGTACAGAAAGTGTCAAAACATGTTTTTCAGCAGAAATAAACATGTTTCTGCAAGTTTGGTCAACCCCATGTAAGTTATGGGGCAGTAACATCACTCTTTTCAAAACGTGTTTTTCAGCCCGAAATAAACGCGTTTTTTCAGGCAACTGAATCTACTTGTAAAACCAAGGCTCAGAAGTGCCCACACACTCAGCCCTTAACCCCAGTGTACAGAAAGTGTCAAAACGTGTTTTTCAGCAGAAATAAACATGTTTCTGCAAGTTTGGTCAACCCCATGTAAGTTATGGGGCAGTAACATCACACTTTTCAAAACGTGTTTTTCAGCCCGAAATAAACACGTTTTTTCAGGCTACTGAATCTCCTTGTAACAGCAAGCTTCAGAAGAGCCCACACACTCAGCCCTTAACCCCAGTGTACAGAAAGTGTCAAAACATGTTTTTCAGCAGAAATAAACATGTTTCTGCAAGTTTGGTCAACCCCATGTAAGTTATGGGGCAGTAACATCACACTTTTCAAAACGTGTTTTTCAGCCCGAAATAAACACGTTTTTTCAGGCAACTGAATCTCCTTGTAACAGCAAGCTTCAGAAGAGCCCACACACTCAGCCCTTAACCCCAGTGTACAGAAAGTGTCAAAACGTGTTTTTCAGCAGAAATAAACATGTTTCTGCAAGTTTGGTCAACCCCATGTAAGTTATGGGGCAGTAACATCACACTTTTCAAAACGTGTTTTTCAGCCCGAAATAAACGCGTTTTTTCAGACAACTGAATCTCCTTGTAACAGCAAGCTTCAGAAGAGCCCACACACTCAGCCCTTAACCCCAGTGTACAGAAAGTGTCAAAACGTGTTTTTCAGCAGAAATAAACATGTTTCTGCAAGTTTGGTCAACCCCATGTAAGTTATGGGGCAGTAACATCACACTTTTCAAAACGTGTTTTTCAGCCCGAAATAAACGCGTTTTTTCAGGCAACTGAATCTACTTGTAAAACCAAGGCTCAGAAGTGCCCACACACTCAGCCCTTAACCCCAGTGTACAGAAAGTGTCAAAACGTGTTTTTCAGCAGAAATAAACATGTTTCTGCAAGTTTGGTCAACCCCATGTAAGTTATGGGGCAGTAACATCACACTTTTCAAAACGTGTTTTTCAGCCCGAAATAAACGCGTTTTTTCAGGCAACTGAATCTACTTGTAACAACAAGGCTCAGAAGTGCCCACACACTCAGCCCTTAACCCCAGTGTACAGAAAGTGTCAAAACATGTTTTTCAGCAGAAATAAACGTTTCTGCAAGTTTGGTCAACCCAATGTAAGTTATGGGGCAGTAACATCACACTTTTCAAAACGTGTTTTTCAGCCCGAAATAAACGCGTTTTTTCAGGCAACTGAATCTCCTTGTAACAGCAAGCTTCAGAAGAGCCCACACACTCAGCCCTTAACCCCAGTGTACAGAAAGTGTCAAAACATGTTTTTCAGCAGAAATAAACATGTTTCTGCAAGTTTGGTCAACCCCATGTAAGTTATGGGGCAGTAACATCACACTTTTCAAAACGTGTTTTTCAGCCCGAAATAAACACGTTTTTTCAGGCAACTGAATCTCCTTGTAACAGCAAGCTTCAGAAGAGCCCACACACTCAGCCCTTAACCCCAGTGTACAGAAAGTGTCAAAACATGTTTTTCAGCAGAAATAAACATGTTTCTGCAAGTTTGGTCAACCCCATGTAAGTTATGGGGCAGTAACATCACTCTTTTCAAAACGTGTTTTTCAGCCCGAAATAAACGCGTTTTTTCAGGCAACTGAATCTACTTGTAAAACCAAGGCTCAGAAGTGCCCACACACTCAGCCCTTAACCCCAGTGTACAGAAAGTGTCAAAACGTGTTTTTCAGCAGAAATAAACATGTTTCTGCAAGTTTGGTCAACCCCATGTAAGTTATGGGGCAGTAACATCACACTTTTCAAAACGTGTTTTTCAGCCCGAAATAAACACGTTTTTTCAGGCTACTGAATCTCCTTGTAACAGCAAGCTTCAGAAGAGCCCACACACTCAGCCCTTAACCCCAGTGTACAGAAAGTGTCAAAACATGTTTTTCAGCAGAAATAAACATGTTTCTGCAAGTTTGGTCAACCCCATGTAAGTTATGGGGCAGTAACATCACACTTTTCAAAACGTGTTTTTCAGCCCGAAATAAACACGTTTTTTCAGGCAACTGAATCTCCTTGTAACAGCAAGCTTCAGAAGAGCCCACACACTCAGCCCTTAACCCCAGTGTACAGAAAGTGTCAAAACGTGTTTTTCAGCAGAAATAAACATGTTTCTGCAAGTTTGGTCAACCCCATGTAAGTTATGGGGCAGTAACATCACACTTTTCAAAACGTGTTTTTCAGCCCGAAATAAACGCGTTTTTTCAGACAACTGAATCTCCTTGTAACAGCAAGCTTCAGAAGAGCCCACACACTCAGCCCTTAACCCCAGTGTACAGAAAGTGTCAAAACGTGTTTTTCAGCAGAAATAAACATGTTTCTGCAAGTTTGGTCAACCCCATGTAAGTTATGGGGCAGTAACATCACACTTTTCAAAACGTGTTTTTCAGCCCGAAATAAACGCGTTTTTTCAGGCAACTGAATCTACTTGTAAAACCAAGGCTCAGAAGTGCCCACACACTCAGCCCTTAACCCCAGTGTACAGAAAGTGTCAAAACGTGTTTTTCAGCAGAAATAAACATGTTTCTGCAAGTTTGGTCAACCCCATGTAAGTTATGGGGCAGTAACATCACACTTTTCAAAACGTGTTTTTCAGCCCGAAATAAACACGTTTTTTCAGACAACTGAATCTCCTTGTAACAGCAAGCTTCAGAAGAGCCCACACACTCAGCCCTTAACCCCAGTGTACAGAAAGTGTCAAAACATGTTTTTCAGCAGAAATAAACATGTTTCTGCAAGTTTGGTCAACCCCATGTAAGTTATGGGGCAGTAACATCACACTTTTCAAAACGTGTTTTTCAGCCCGAAATAAACGCGTTTTTTCAGGCAACTGAATCTACTTGTAACAACAAGGCTCAGAAGTGCCCACACACTCAGCCCTTAACCCCAGTGTACAGAAAGTGTCAAAACATGTTTTTCAGCAGAAATAAACATGTTTCTGCAAGTTTGGTCAACCCCATGTAAGTTATGGGGCAGTAACATCACACTTTTCAAAACGTGTTTTTCAGCCCGAAATAAACGCGTTTTTTCATGCAACTGAATCTCCTTGTAACAGCAAGCTTCAGAAGAGCCCACACACTCAGCCCTTAACCCCAGTGTACAGAAAGTGTCAAAACATGTTTTTCAGCAGAAATAAACATGTTTCTGCAAGTTTGGTCAACCCCATGTAAGTTATGGGGCAGTAACATCACACTTTTCAAAACGTGTTTTTCAGCCCGAAATAAACACGTTTTTTCAGGCAACTGAATCTCCTTGTAACAGCAAGCTTCAGAAGAGCCCACACACTCAGCCCTTAACCCCAGTGTACAGAAAGTGTCAAAACATGTTTTTCAGCAGAAATAAACATGTTTCTGCAAGTTTGGTCAACCCCATGTAAGTTATGGGGCAGTAACATCACTCTTTTCAAAACGTGTTTTTCAGCCCGAAATAAACGCGTTTTTTCAGGCAACTGAATCTACTTGTAAAACCAAGGCTCAGAAGTGCCCACACACTCAGCCCTTAACCCCAGTGTACAGAAAGTGTCAAAACGTTTTTTTCAGCAGAAATAAACATGTTTCTGCAAGTTTGGTCAACCCCATGTAAGTTATGGGGCAGTAACATCACACTTTTCAAAACGTGTTTTTCAGCCCGAAATAAACACGTTTTTTCAGGCTACTGAATCTCCTTGTAACAGCAAGCTTCAGAAGAGCCCACACACTCAGCCCTTAACCCCAGTGTACAGAAAGTGTCAAAACATGTTTTTCAGCAGAAATAAACATGTTTCTGCAAGTTTGGTCAACCCCATGTAAGTTATGGGGCAGTAACATCACACTTTTCAAAACGTGTTTTTCAGCCCGAAATAAACACGTTTTTTCAGGCAACTGAATCTCCTTGTAACAGCAAGCTTCAGAAGAGCCCACACACTCAGCCCTTAACCCCAGTGTACAGAAAGTGTCAAAACGTGTTTTTCAGCAGAAATAAACATGTTTCTGCAAGTTTGGTCAACCCCATGTAAGTTATGGGGCAGTAACATCACACTTTTCAAAACGTGTTTTTCAGCCCGAAATAAACGCGTTTTTTCAGACAACTGAATCTCCTTGTAACAGCAAGCTTCAGAAGAGCCCACACACTCAGCTCTTAACCCCAGTGTACAGAAAGTGTCAAAACGTGTTTTTCAGCAGAAATAAACATGTTTCTGCAAGTTTGGTCAACCCCATGTAAGTTATGGGGCAGTAACATCACACTTTTCAAAACGTGTTTTTCAGCCCGAAATAAACGCGTTTTTTCAGGCAACTGAATCTACTTGTAAAACCAAGGCTCAGAAGTGCCCACACACTCAGCCCTTAACCCCAGTGTACAGAAAGTGTCAAAACGTGTTTTTCAGCAGAAATAAACATGTTTCTGCAAGTTTGGTCAACCCCATGTAAGTTATGGGGCAGTAACATCACACTTTTCAAAACGTGTTTTTCAGCCCGAAATAAACACGTTTTTTCAGGCTACTGAATCTCCTTGTAACAGCAAGCTTCAGAAGAGCCCACACACTCAGCCCTTAACCCCAGTGTACAGAAAGTGTCAAAACATGTTTTTCAGCAGAAATAAACATGTTTCTGCAAGTTTGGTCAACCCCATGTAAGTTATGGGGCAGTAACATCACTCTTTTCAAAACGTGTTTTTCAGCCCGAAATAAACGCGTTTTTTCAGGCAACTGAATCTACTTGTAAAACCAAGGCTCAGAAGTGCCCACACACTCAGCCCTTAACCCCAGTGTACAGAAAGTGTCAAAACGTGTTTTTCAGCAGAAATAAACATGTTTCTGCAAGTTTGGTCAACCCCATGTAAGTTATGGGGCAGTAACATCACACTTTTCAAAACGTGTTTTTCAGCCCGAAATAAACACGTTTTTTCAGGCTACTGAATCTCCTTGTAACAGCAAGCTTCAGAAGAGCCCACACACTCAGCCCTTAACCCCAGTGTACAGAAAGTGTCAAAACATGTTTTTCAGCAGAAATAAACATGTTTCTGCAAGTTTGGTCAACCCCATGTAAGTTATGGGGCAGTAACATCACACTTTTCAAAACGTGTTTTTCAGCCCGCAATAAACACGTTTTTTCAGGCAACTGAATCTCCTTGTAACAGCAAGCTTCAGAAGAGCCCACACACTCAGCCCTTAACCCCAGTGTACAGAAAGTGTCAAAACGTGTTTTTCAGCAGAAATAAACATGTTTCTTCAAGTTTGGTCAACCCCATGTAAGTTATGGGGCAGTAACATCACACTTTTCAAAACGTGTTTTTCAGCCCGAAATAAACGCGTTTTTTCAGGCAACTGAATCTACTTGTAACAGCAAGGCTCAGAAGTGCCCACACACTCAGCCCTTAACCCCAGTGTACAGAAAGTGTCAAAACATGTTTTTCAGCAGAAATAAACATGTTTCTGCAAGTTTGGTCAACCCCATGTAAGTTATGGGGCAGTAACATCACACTTTTCAAAACGTGTTTTTCAGCCCGAAATAAACGCGTTTTTTCAGACAACTGAATCTCCTTGTAACAGCAAGCTTCAGAAGAGCCCACACACTCAGCCCTTAACCCCAGTGTACAGAAAGTGTCAAAACGTGTTTTTCAGCAGAAATAAACATGTTTCTGCAAGTTTGGTCAACCCCATGTAAGTTATGGGGCAGTAACATCACACTTTTCAAAACGTGTTTTTCAGCCCGAAATAAACGCGTTTTTTCAGGCAACTGAATCTACTTGTAACAGCAAGGCTCAGAAGTGCCCACACACTCAGCCCTTAACCCCAGTGTACAGAAAGTGTCAAAACATGTTTTTCAGCAGAAATAAACATGTTTCTGCAAGTTTGGTCAACCCCATGTAAGTTATGGGGCAGTAACATCACACTTTTCAAAACGTGTTTTTCAGCCCGAAATAAACACGTTTTTTCAGGCAACTGAATCTCCTTGTAACAGCAAGCTTCAGAAGAGCCCACACACTCAGCCCTTAACCCCAGTGTACAGAAAGTGTCAAAACATGTTTTTCAGCAGAAATAAACATGTTTCTGCAAGTTTGGTCAACCCCATGTAAGTTATGGGGCAGTAACATCACACTTTTCAAAACGTGTTTTTCAGCCCGAAATAAACAAGTTTTTTCAGGCAACTGAATCTCCTTGTAACAGCAAGCTTCAGAAGAGCCCACACACTCAGCCCTTAACCCCAGTGTACAGAAAGTGTCAAAACGTGTTTTTCAGCAGAAATAAACATGTTTCTGCAAGTTTGGTCAACCCCATGTAAGTTATGGGGCAGTAACATCACACTTTTCAAAACGTGTTTTTCAGCCCGAAATAAACGCGTTTTTTCAGGCAACTGAATCTCCTTGTAACAGCAAGGCTCAGAAGTGCCCACACACTCAGCCCTTAACCCCAGTGTACAGAAAGTGTCAAAACATGTTTTTCAGCAGAAATAAACATGTTTCTGCAAGTTTGGTCAACCCCATGTAAGTTATGGGGCAGTAACATCACACTTTTCAAAACGTGTTTTTCAGCCCGAAATAAACGCGTTTTTTCAGACAACTGAATCTCCTTGTAACAGCAAGCTTCAGAAGAGCCCACACACTCAGCCCTTAACCCCAGTGTACAGAAAGTGTCAAAACGTGTTTTTCAGCAGAAATAAACATGTTTCTGCAAGTTTGGTCAACCCCATGTAAGTTATGGGGCAGTAACATCACACTTTTCAAAACGTGTTTTTCAGCCCGAAATAAACGCGTTTTTTCAGGCAACTGAATCTCCTTGTAACAGCAAGCTTCAGAAGAGCCCACACACTCAGCCCTTAACCCCAGTGTACAGAAAGTGTCAAAACATGTTTTTCAGCAGAAATAAACATGTTTCTGCAAGTTTGGTCAACCCCATGTAAGTTATGGGGCAGTAACATCACACTTTTCAAAACGTGTTTTTCAGCCCGAAATAAACACGTTTTTTCAGGCAACTGAATCTCCTTGTAACAGCAAGCTTCAGAAGAGCCCACACACTCAGCCCTTAACCCCAGTGTACAGAAAGTGTCAAAACGTGTTTTTCAGCAGAAATAAACATGTTTCTGCAAGTTTGGTCAACCCCATGTAAGTTATGGGGCAGTAACATCACACTTTTCAAAACGTGTTTTTCAGCCCGAAATAAACGCGTTTTTTCAGACAACTGAATCTCCTTGTAACAGCAAGCTTCAGAAGAGCCCACACACTCAGCTCTTAACCCCAGTGTACAGAAAGTGTCAAAACGTGTTTTTCAGCAGAAATAAACATGTTTCTGCAAGTTTGGTCAACCCCATGTAAGTTATGGGGCAGTAACATCACACTTTTCAAAACGTGTTTTTCAGCCCGAAATAAACGCGTTTTTTCAGGCAACTGAATCTACTTGTAAAACCAAGGCTCAGAAGTGCCCACACACTCAGCCCTTAACCCCAGTGTACAGAAAGTGTCAAAACGTGTTTTTCAGCAGAAATAAACATGTTTCTGCAAGTTTGGTCAACCCCATGTAAGTTATGGGGCAGTAACATCACACTTTTCAAAACGTGTTTTTCAGCCCGAAATAAACACGTTTTTTCAGGCTACTGAATCTCCTTGTAACAGCAAGCTTCAGAAGAGCCCACACACTCAGCCCTTAACCCCAGTGTACAGAAAGTGTCAAAACATGTTTTTCAGCAGAAATAAACATGTTTCTGCAAGTTTGGTCAACCCCATGTAAGTTATGGGGCAGTAACATCACTCTTTTCAAAACGTGTTTTTCAGCCCGAAATAAACGCGTTTTTTCAGGCAACTGAATCTACTTGTAAAACCAAGGCTCAGAAGTGCCCACACACTCAGCCCTTAACCCCAGTGTACAGAAAGTGTCAAAACGTGTTTTTCAGCAGAAATAAACATGTTTCTGCAAGTTTGGTCAACCCCATGTAAGTTATGGGGCAGTAACATCACACTTTTCAAAACGTGTTTTTCAGCCCGAAATAAACGCGTTTTTTCAGGCAACTGAATCTACTTGTAAAACCAAGGCTCAGAAGTGCCCACACACTCAGCCCTTAACCCCAGTGTACAGAAAGTGTCAAAACGTGTTTTTCAGCAGAAATAAACATGTTTCTGCAAGTTTGGTCAAC
This sequence comes from Lepisosteus oculatus, assembly GCF_040954835.1. Taxonomy (NCBI): domain Eukaryota; kingdom Metazoa; phylum Chordata; class Actinopteri; order Semionotiformes; family Lepisosteidae; genus Lepisosteus; species Lepisosteus oculatus. Next base: position 126,987 of record NW_027167684.1, read on the forward strand.
CCCATGTAAGTTATGGGGCAGTAACATCACACTTTTCAAAACGTGTTTTTCAGCCCGAAATAAACACGTTTTTTCAGACAACTGAATCTCCTTGTAACAGCAAGCTTCAGAAGAGCCCACACACTCAGCCCTTAACCCCAGTGTACAGAAAGTGTCAAAACATGTTTTTCAGCAGAAATAAACATGTTTCTGCAAGTTTGGTCAACCCCATGTAAGTTATGGGGCAGTAACATCACACTTTTCAAAACGTGTTTTTCAGCCCGAAATAAACGCGTTTTTTCAGGCAACTGAATCTACTTGTAACAACAAGGCTCAGAAGTGCCCACACACTCAGCCCTTAACCCCAGTGTACAGAAAGTGTCAAAACATGTTTTTCAGCAGAAATAAACATGTTTCTGCAAGTTTGGTCAACCCCATGTAAGTTATGGGGCAGTAACATCACACTTTTCAAAACGTGTTTTTCAGCCCGAAATAAACGCGTTTTTTCATGCAACTGAATCTCCTTGTAACAGCAAGCTTCAGAAGAGCCCACACACTCAGCCCTTAACCCCAGTGTACAGAAAGTGTCAAAACATGTTTTTCAGCAGAAATAAACATGTTTCTGCAAGTTTGGTCAACCCCATGTAAGTTATGGGGCAGTAACATCACACTTTTCAAAACGTGTTTTTCAGCCCGAAATAAACACGTTTTTTCAGGCAACTGAATCTCCTTGTAACAGCAAGCTTCAGAAGAGCCCACACACTCAGCCCTTAACCCCAGTGTACAGAAAGTGTCAAAACATGTTTTTCAGCAGAAATAAACATGTTTCTGCAAGTTTGGTCAACCCCATGTAAGTTATGGGGCAGTAACATCACTCTTTTCAAAACGTGTTTTTCAGCCCGAAATAAACGCGTTTTTTCAGGCAACTGAATCTACTTGTAAAACCAAGGCTCAGAAGTGCCCACACACTCAGCCCTTAACCCCAGTGTACAGAAAGTGTCAAAACGTTTTTTTCAGCAGAAATAAACATGTTTCTGCAAGTTTGGTCAACCCCATGTAAGTTATGGGGCAGTAACATCACACTTTTCAAAACGTGTTTTTCAGCCCGAAATAAACACGTTTTTTCAGGCTACTGAATCTCCTTGTAACAGCAAGCTTCAGAAGAGCCCACACACTCAGCCCTTAACCCCAGTGTACAGAAAGTGTCAAAACATGTTTTTCAGCAGAAATAAACATGTTTCTGCAAGTTTGGTCAACCCCATGTAAGTTATGGGGCAGTAACATCACACTTTTCAAAACGTGTTTTTCAGCCCGAAATAAACACGTTTTTTCAGGCAACTGAATCTCCTTGTAACAGCAAGCTTCAGAAGAGCCCACACACTCAGCCCTTAACCCCAGTGTACAGAAAGTGTCAAAACGTGTTTTTCAGCAGAAATAAACATGTTTCTGCAAGTTTGGTCAACCCCATGTAAGTTATGGGGCAGTAACATCACACTTTTCAAAACGTGTTTTTCAGCCCGAAATAAACGCGTTTTTTCAGACAACTGAATCTCCTTGTAACAGCAAGCTTCAGAAGAGCCCACACACTCAGCTCTTAACCCCAGTGTACAGAAAGTGTCAAAACGTGTTTTTCAGCAGAAATAAACATGTTTCTGCAAGTTTGGTCAACCCCATGTAAGTTATGGGGCAGTAACATCACACTTTTCAAAACGTGTTTTTCAGCCCGAAATAAACGCGTTTTTTCAGGCAACTGAATCTACTTGTAAAACCAAGGCTCAGAAGTGCCCACACACTCAGCCCTTAACCCCAGTGTACAGAAAGTGTCAAAACGTGTTTTTCAGCAGAAATAAACATGTTTCTGCAAGTTTGGTCAACCCCATGTAAGTTATGGGGCAGTAACATCACACTTTTCAAAACGTGTTTTTCAGCCCGAAATAAACACGTTTTTTCAGGCTACTGAATCTCCTTGTAACAGCAAGCTTCAGAAGAGCCCACACACTCAGCCCTTAACCCCAGTGTACAGAAAGTGTCAAAACATGTTTTTCAGCAGAAATAAACATGTTTCTGCAAGTTTGGTCAACCCCATGTAAGTTATGGGGCAGTAACATCACTCTTTTCAAAACGTGTTTTTCAGCCCGAAATAAACGCGTTTTTTCAGGCAACTGAATCTACTTGTAAAACCAAGGCTCAGAAGTGCCCACACACTCAGCCCTTAACCCCAGTGTACAGAAAGTGTCAAAACGTGTTTTTCAGCAGAAATAAACATGTTTCTGCAAGTTTGGTCAACCCCATGTAAGTTATGGGGCAGTAACATCACACTTTTCAAAACGTGTTTTTCAGCCCGAAATAAACACGTTTTTTCAGGCTACTGAATCTCCTTGTAACAGCAAGCTTCAGAAGAGCCCACACACTCAGCCCTTAACCCCAGTGTACAGAAAGTGTCAAAACATGTTTTTCAGCAGAAATAAACATGTTTCTGCAAGTTTGGTCAACCCCATGTAAGTTATGGGGCAGTAACATCACACTTTTCAAAACGTGTTTTTCAGCCCGCAATAAACACGTTTTTTCAGGCAACTGAATCTCCTTGTAACAGCAAGCTTCAGAAGAGCCCACACACTCAGCCCTTAACCCCAGTGTACAGAAAGTGTCAAAACGTGTTTTTCAGCAGAAATAAACATGTTTCTGCAAGTTTGGTCAACCCCATGTAAGTTATGGGGCAGTAACATCACACTTTTCAAAACGTGTTTTTCAGCCCGAAATAAACGCGTTTTTTCAGACAACTGAATCTCCTTGTAACAGCAAGCTTCAGAAGAGCCCACACACTCAGCCCTTAACCCCAGTGTACAGAAAGTGTCAAAACGTGTTTTTCAGCAGAAATAAACATGTTTCTGCAAGTTTGGTCAACCCCATGTAAGTTATGGGGCAGTAACATCACACTTTTCAAAACGTGTTTTTCAGCCCGAAATAAACGCGTTTTTTCAGGCAACTGAATCTACTTGTAACAGCAAGGCTCAGAAGTGCCCACACACTCAGCCCTTAACCCCAGTGTACAGAAAGTGTCAAAACATGTTTTTCAGCAGAAATAAACATGTTTCTGCAAGTTTGGTCAACCCCATGTAAGTTATGGGGCAGTAACATCACACTTTTCAAAACGTGTTTTTCAGCCCGAAATAAACGCGTTTTTTCAGACAACTGAATCTCCTTGTAACAGCAAGCTTCAGAAGAGCCCACACACTCAGCCCTTAACCCCAGTGTACAGAAAGTGTCAAAACGTGTTTTTCAGCAGAAATAAACATGTTTCTGCAAGTTTGGTCAACCCCATGTAAGTTATGGGGCAGTAACATCACACTTTTCAAAACGTGTTTTTCAGCCCGAAATAAACGCGTTTTTTCAGGCAACTGAATCTACTTGTAACAGCAAGGCTCAGAAGTGCCCACACACTCAGCCCTTAACCCCAGTGTACAGAAAGTGTCAAAACATGTTTTTCAGCAGAAATAAACATGTTTCTGCAAGTTTGGTCAACCCCATGTAAGTTATGGGGCAGTAACATCACACTTTTCAAAACGTGTTTTTCAGCCCGAAATAAACACGTTTTTTCAGGCAACTGAATCTCCTTGTAACAGCAAGCTTCAGAAGAGCCCACACACTCAGCCCTTAACCCCAGTGTACAGAAAGTGTCAAAACATGTTTTTCAGCAGAAATAAACATGTTTCTGCAAGTTTGGTCAACCCCATGTAAGTTATGGGGCAGTAACATCACACTTTTCAAAACGTGTTTTTCAGCCCGAAATAAACAAGTTTTTTCAGGCAACTGAATCTCCTTGTAACAGCAAGCTTCAGAAGAGCCCACACACTCAGCCCTTAACCCCAGTGTACAGAAAGTGTCAAAACGTGTTTTTCAGCAGAAATAAACATGTTTCTGCAAGTTTGGTCAACCCCATGTAAGTTATGGGGCAGTAACATCACACTTTTCAAAACGTGTTTTTCAGCCCGAAATAAACGCGTTTTTTCAGGCAACTGAATCTCCTTGTAACAGCAAGGCTCAGAAGTGCCCACACACTCAGCCCTTAACCCCAGTGTACAGAAAGTGTCAAAACATGTTTTTCAGCAGAAATAAACATGTTTCTGCAAGTTTGGTCAACCCCATGTAAGTTATGGGGCAGTAACATCACACTTTTCAAAACGTGTTTTTCAGCCCGAAATAAACGCGTTTTTTCAGACAACTGAATCTCCTTGTAACAGCAAGCTTCAGAAGAGCCCACACACTCAGCCCTTAACCCCAGTGTACAGAAAGTGTCAAAACGTGTTTTTCAGCAGAAATAAACATGTTTCTGCAAGTTTGGTCAACCCCATGTAAGTTATGGGGCAGTAACATCACACTTTTCAAAACGTGTTTTTCAGCCCGAAATAAACAAGTTTTTTCAGGCAACTGAATCTCCTTGTAACAGCAAGCTTCAGAAGAGCCCACACACTCAGCCCTTAACCCCAGTGTACAGAAAGTGTCAAAACGTGTTTTTCAGCAGAAATAAACATGTTTCTGCAAGTTTGGTCAACCCCATGTAAGTTATGGGGCAGTAACATCACACTTTTCAAAACGTGTTTTTCAGCCCGAAATAAACGCGTTTTTTCAGGCAACTGAATCTCCTTGTAACAGCAAGGCTCAGAAGTGCCCACACACTCAGCCCTTAACCCCAGTGTACAGAAAGTGTCAAAACATGATTTTCAGCAGAAATAAACATGTTTCTGCAAGTTTGGTCAACCCCATGTAAGTTATGGGGCAGTAACATCACACTTTTCAAAACGTGTTTTTCAGCCCGAAATAAACGCGTTTTTTCAGTCAACTGAATCTCCTTGTAACAGCAAGCTTCAGAAGAGCCCACACACTAAGCCCTTAACCCCAGTGTACAGAAAGTGTCAAAACGTGTTTTTCAGCAGAAATAAACATGTTTCTGCAAGTTTGGTCAACCCCATGTAAGTTATGGGGCAGTAACATCACTCTTTTCAAAACGTGTTTTTCAGCCCGAAATAAACGCGTTTTTTCAGGGAACTGAATCTACTTGTAAAAGCAAGGCTCAGAAGTGCCCACACACTCAGCCCTTAACCCCAGTGTACAGAAAGTGTCAAAACGTGTTTTTCAGCAGAAATAAACATGTTTCTGCAAGTTTGGTCAACCCCATGTAAGTTATGGGGCAGTAACATCACATTTTTCAAAACGTGTTTTTCAGCCCGAAATAAACGCGTTTTTTCAGACAACTGAATCTCCTTGTAACAGCAAGGCTCAGAAGAGCCCACACACTCAGCCCTTAACCCCAGTGTACAGAAAGTGTCAAAACGTGTTTTTCAGCAGAAATAAACATGTTTCTGCAAGTTTGGTCAACCCCATGTAAGTTATGGGGCAGTAACATCACACTTTTCAAAACGTGTTTTTCAGCCCGAAATAAACACGTTTTTTCAGGCAACTGAATCTCCTTGTAACAGCAAGCTTCAGAAGAGCCCACACACTCAGCCCTTAACCCCAGTGTACAGAAAGTGTCAAAACGTGTTTTTCAGCAGAAATAAACATGTTTCTGCAAGTTTGGTCAACCCCATGTAAGTTATGGGGCAGTAACATCACACTTTTCAAAACGTGTTTTTCAGCCCGAAATAAACACGTTTTTTCAGGCAACTGAATCTCCTTGTAACAGCAAGCTTCTGAAGAGCCCACACACTCAGCCCTTAACCCCAGTGTACAGAAAGTGTCAAAACGTGTTTTTCAGCAGAAATAAACATGTTTCTGCAAGTTTGGTCAACCCCATGTAAGTTATGGGGCAGTAACATCACTCTTTTCAAAACGTGTTTTTCAGCCCGAAATAAACGCGTTTTTTCAGGCAACTGAATCTACTTGTAAAAGCAAGGCTCAGAAGTGCCCACACACTCAGCCCTTAACCCCAGTGTACAGAAAGTGTCAAAACGTGTTTTTCAGCAGAAATAAACATGTTTCTGCAAGTTTGGTCAACCCCATGTAAGTTATGGGGCAGTAACATCACATTTTTCAAAACGTGTTTTTCAGCCCGAAATAAACGCGTTTTTTCAGACAACTGAATCTCCTTGTAACAGCAAGGCTCAGAAGAGCCCACACACTCAGCCCTTAACCCCAGTGTACAGAAAGTGTCAAAACGTGTTTTTCAGCAGAAATAAACATGTTTCTGCAAGTTTGGTCAACCCCATGTAAGTTATGGGGCAGTAACATCACACTTTTCAAAACTTTTTTTTCAGCCCGAAATAAACGCGTTTTTTCAGGCAACTGAATCTACTTGTAACAACAAGGCTCAGAAGTGCCCACACACTCAGCCCTTAACCCCAGTGTACAGAAAGTGTCAAAACATGTTTTTCAGCAGAAATAAACATGTTTCTGCAAGTTTGGTCAACCCCATGTAAGTTATGGGGCAGTAACATCACACTTTTCAAAACGTGTTTTTCAGCCCGAAATAAACACGTTTTTTCAGGCAACTGAATCTCCTTGTAACAGCAAGCTTCAGAAGAGCCCACACACTCAGCCCTTAACCCCAGTGTACAGAAAGTGTCAAAACATGTTTTTCTGCAGAAATAAACATGTTTCTGCAAGTTTGGTCAACCCCATGTAAGTTATGGGGCAGTAACATCACACTTTTCAAAACGTGTTTTTCAGCCCGAAATAAACAAGTTTTTTCAGGCAACTGAATCTCCTTGTAACAGCAAGCTTCAGAAGAGCCCACACACTCAGCCCTTAACCCCAGTGTACAGAAAGTGTCAAAACGTGTTTTTCAGCAGAAATAAACATGTTTCTGCAAGTTTGGTCCACCCCATGTAAGTTATGGGGCAGTAACATCACACTTTTCAAAACGTGTTTTTCAGCCCGAAATAAACGCGTTTTTTCAGGCAACTGAATCTCATTGTAACAGCAAGGCTCAGAAGTGCCCACACACTCAGCCCTTAACCCCAGTGTACAGAAAGTGTCAAAACATGATTTTCAGCAGAAATAAACATGTTTCTGCAAGTTTGGTCAACCCCATGTAAGTTATGGGGCAGTAACATCACACTTTTCAAAACGTGTTTTTCAGCCCGAAATAAACGCGTTTTTTCAGGCAACTGAATCTACTTGTAACAACAAGGCTCAGAAGTGCCCACACACTCAGCCCTTAACCCCAGTGTACAGAAAGTGTCAAAACATGTTTTTCAGCAGAAATAAACGTTTCTGCAAGTTTGGTCAACCCAATGTAAGTTATGGGGCAGTAACATCACACTTTTCAAAACGTGTTTTTCAGCCCGAAATAAACGCGTTTTTTCAGGCAACTGAATCTCCTTGTAACAGCAAGCTTCAGAAGAGCCCACACACTCAGCCCTTAACCCCAGTGTACAGAAAGTGTCAAAACATGTTTTTCAGCAGAAATAAACATGTTTCTGCAAGTTTGGTCAACCCCATGTAAGTTATGGGGCAGTAACATCACACTTTTCAAAACGTGTTTTTCAGCCCGAAATAAACACGTTTTTTCAGGCAACTGAATCTCCTTGTAACAGCAAGCTTCAGAAGAGCCCACACACTCAGCCCTTAACCCCAGTGTACAGAAAGTGTCAAAACATGTTTTTCAGCAGAAATAAACATGTTTCTGCAAGTTTGGTCAACCCCATGTAAGTTATGGGGCAGTAACATCACTCTTTTCAAAACGTGTTTTTCAGCCCGAAATAAACGCGTTTTTTCAGGCAACTGAATCTACTTGTAAAACCAAGGCTCAGAAGTGCCCACACACTCAGCCCTTAACCCCAGTGTACAGAAAGTGTCAAAACGTGTTTTTCAGCAGAAATAAACATGTTTCTGCAAGTTTGGTCAACCCCATGTAAGTTATGGGGCAGTAACATCACACTTTTCAAAACGTGTTTTTCAGCCCGAAATAAACACGTTTTTTCAGGCTACTGAATCTCCTTGTAACAGCAAGCTTCAGAAGAGCCCACACACTCAGCCCTTAACCCCAGTGTACAGAAAGTGTCAAAACGTGTTTTTCAGCAGAAATAAACATGTTTCTGCAAGTTTGGTCAACCCCATGTAAGTTATGGGGCAGTAACATCACACTTTTCAAAACGTGTTTTTCAGCCCGAAATAAACACGTTTTTTCAGACAACTGAATCTCCTTGTAACAGCAAGCTTCAGAAGAGCCCACACACTCAGCCCTTAACCCCAGTGTACAGAAAGTGTCAAAACATGTTTTTCAGCAGAAATAAACATGTTTCTGCAAGTTTGGTCAACCCCATGTAAGTTATGGGGCAGTAACATCACACTTTTCAAAACGTGTTTTTCAGCCCGAAATAAACGCGTTTTTTCAGGCAACTGAATCTACTTGTAACAACAAGGCTCAGAAGTGCCCACACACTCAGCCCTTAACCCCAGTGTACAGAAAGTGTCAAAACATGTTTTTCAGCAGAAATAAACATGTTTCTGCAAGTTTGGTCAACCCCATGTAAGTTATGGGGCAGTAACATCACACTTTTCAAAACGTGTTTTTCAGCCCGAAATAAACGCGTTTTTTCATGCAACTGAATCTCCTTGTAACAGCAAGCTTCAGAAGAGCCCACACACTCAGCCCTTAACCCCAGTGTACAGAAAGTGTCAAAACATGTTTTTCAGCAGAAATAAACATGTTTCTGCAAGTTTGGTCAACCCCATGTAAGTTATGGGGCAGTAACATCACACTTTTCAAAACGTGTTTTTCAGCCCGAAATAAACACGTTTTTTCAGGCAACTGAATCTCCTTGTAACAGCAAGCTTCAGAAGAGCCCACACACTCAGCCCTTAACCCCAGTGTACAGAAAGTGTCAAAACATGTTTTTCAGCAGAAATAAACATGTTTCTGCAAGTTTGGTCAACCCCATGTAAGTTATGGGGCAGTAACATCACTCTTTTCAAAACGTGTTTTTCAGCCCGAAATAAACGCGTTTTTTCAGGCAACTGAATCTACTTGTAAAACCAAGGCTCAGAAGTGCCCACACACTCAGCCCTTAACCCCAGTGTACAGAAAGTGTCAAAACGTTTTTTTCAGCAGAAATAAACATGTTTCTGCAAGTTTGGTCAACCCCATGTAAGTTATGGGGCAGTAACATCACACTTTTCAAAACGTGTTTTTCAGCCCGAAATAAACACGTTTTTTCAGGCAACTGAATCTCCTTGTAACAGCAAGCTTCAGAAGAGCCCACACACTCAGCCCTTAACCCCAGTGTACAGAAAGTGTCAAAACGTGTTTTTCAGCAGAAATAAACATGTTTCTGCAAGTTTGGTCAACCCCATGTAAGTTATGGGGCAGTAACATCACACTTTTCAAAATGTGTTTTTCAGCCCGAAATAAACGCGTTTTTTCAGACAACTGAATCTCCTTGTAACAGCAAGCTTCAGAAGAGCCCACACACTCAGCTCTTAACCCCAGTGTACAGAAAGTGTCAAAACGTGTTTTTCAGCAGAAATAAACATGTTTCTGCAAGTTTGGTCAACCCCATGTAAGTTATGGGGCAGTAACATCACACTTTTCAAAACGTGTTTTTCAGCCCGAAATAAACGCGTTTTTTCAGGCAACTGAATCTACTTGTAAAACCAAGGCTCAGAAGTGCCCACACACTCAGCCCTTAACCCCAGTGTACAGAAAGTGTCAAAACGTGTTTTTCAGCAGAAATAAACATGTTTCTGCAAGTTTGGTCAACCCCATGTAAGTTATGGGGCAGTAACATCACACTTTTCAAAACGTGTTTTTCAGCCCGAAATAAACACGTTTTTTCAGGCAACTGAATCTCCTTGTAACAGCAAGCTTCAGAAGAGCCCACACACTCAGCCCTTAACCCCAGTGTACAGAAAGTGTCAAAACGTGTTTTTCAGCAGAAATAAACATGTTTCTGCAAGTTTGGTCAACCCCATGTAAGTTATGGGGCAGTAACATCACACTTTTCAAAACGTGTTTTTCAGCCCGAAATAAACACGTTTTTTCAGGCAACTGAATCTCCTTGTAACAGCAAGCTTCAGAAGAGCCCACACACTCAGCCCTTAACCCCAGTGTACAGAAAGTGTCAAAACGTGTTTTTCAGCAGAAATAAACATGTTTCTGCAAGTTTGGTCAACCCCATGTAAGTTATGGGGCAGTAACATCACTCTTTTCAAAACGTGTTTTTCAGCCCGAAATAAACGCGTTTTTTCAGGCAACTGAATCTACTTGTAAAAGCAAGGCTCAGAAGTGCCCACACACTCAGCCCTTAACCCCAGTGTACAGAAAGTGTCAAAACGTGTTTTTCAGCAGAAATAAACATGTTTCTGCAAGTTTGGTCAACCCCATGTAAGTTATGGGGCAGTAACATCACATTTTTCAAAACGTGTTTTTCAGCCCGAAATAAACGCGTTTTTTCAGACAACTGAATCTCCTTGTAACAGCAAGGCTCAGAAGAGCCCACACACTCAGCCCTTAACCCCAGTGTACAGAAAGTGTCAAAACGTGTTTTTCAGCAGAAATAAACATGTTTCTGCAAGTTTGGTCAACCCCATGTAAGTTATGGGGCAGTAACATCACACTTTTCAAAACTTTTTTTTCAGCCCGAAATAAACGCGTTTTTTCAGGCAACTGAATCTACTTGTAACAACAAGGCTCAGAAGTGCCCACACACTCAGCCCTTAACCCCAGTGTACAGAAAGTGTCAAAACATGTTTTTCAGCAGAAATAAACATGTTTCTGCAAGTTTGGTCAACCCCATGTAAGTTATGGGGCAGTAACATCACACTTTTCAAAACGTGTTTTTCAGCCCGAAATAAACACGTTTTTTCAGGCAACTGAATCTCCTTGTAACAGCAAGCTTCAGAAGAGCCCACACACTCAGCCCTTAACCCCAGTGTACAGAAAGTGTCAAAACATGTTTTTCAGCAGAAATAAACATGTTTCTGCAAGTTTGGTCAACCCCATGTAAGTTATGGGGCAGTAACATCACACTTTTCAAAACGTGTTTTTCAGCCCGAAATAAACAAGTTTTTTCAGGCAACTGAATCTCCTTGTAACAGCAAGCTTCAGAAGAGCCCACACACTCAGCCCTTAACCCCAGTGTACAGAAAGTGTCAAAACGTGTTTTTCAGCAGAAATAAACATGTTTCTGCAAGTTTGGTCAACCCCATGTAAGTTATGGGGCAGTAACATCACACTTTTCAAAACGTGTTTTTCAGCCCGAAATAAACGCGTTTTTTCAGGCAACTGAATCTCATTGTAACAGCAAGGCTCAGAAGTGCCCACACACTCAGCCCTTAACCCCAGTGTACAGAAAGTGTCAAAACATGATTTTCAGCAGAAATAAACATGTTTCTGCAAGTTTGGTCAACCCCATGTAAGTTATGGGGCAGTAACATCACACTTTTCAAAACGTGTTTTTCAGCCCGAAATAAACGCGTTTTTTCAGGCAACTGAATCTACTTGTAACAACAAGGCTCAGAAGTGCCCACACACTCAGCCCTTAACCCCAGTGTACAGAAAGTGTCAAAACATGTTTTTCAGCAGAAATAAACGTTTCTGCAAGTTTGGTCAACCCAATGTAAGTTATGGGGCAGTAACATCACACTTTTCAAAACGTGTTTTTCAGCCCGAAATAAACGCGTTTTTTCAGGCAACTGAATCTCCTTGTAACAGCAAGCTTCAGAAGAGCCCACACACTCAGCCCTTAACCCCAGTGTACAGAAAGTGTCAAAACATGTTTTTCAGCAGAAATAAACATGTTTCTGCAAGTTTGGTCAACCCCATGTAAGTTATGGGGCAGTAACATCACACTTTTCAAAACGTGTTTTTCAGCCCGAAATAAACACGTTTTTTCAGGCAACTGAATCTCCTTGTAACAGCAAGCTTCAGAAGAGCCCACACACTCAGCCCTTAACCCCAGTGTACAGAAAGTGTCAAAACATGTTTTTCAGCAGAAATAAACATGTTTCTGCAAGTTTGGTCAACCCCATGTAAGTTATGGGGCAGTAACATCACTCTTTTCAAAACGTGTTTTTCAGCCCGAAATAAACGCGTTTTTTCAGGCAACTGAATCTACTTGTAAAACCAAGGCTCAGAAGTGCCCACACACTCAGCCCTTAACCCCAGTGTACAGAAAGTGTCAAAACGTGTTTTTCAGCAGAAATAAACATGTTTCTGCAAGTTTGGTCAACCCCATGTAAGTTATGGGGCAGTAACATCACACTTTTCAAAACGTGTTTTTCAGCCCGAAATAAACACGTTTTTTCAGACAACTGAATCTCCTTGTAACAGCAAGCTTCAGAAGAGCCCACACACTCAGCCCTTAACCCCAGTGTACAGAAAGTGTCAAAACATGTTTTTCAGCAGAAATAAACATGTTTCTGCAAGTTTGGTCAACCCCATGTAAGTTATGGGGCAGTAACATCACACTTTTCAAAACGTGTTTTTCAGCCCGAAATAAACGCGTTTTTTCAGGCAACTGAATCTACTTGTAACAACAAGGCTCAGAAGTGCCCACACACTCAGCCCTTAACCCCAGTGTACAGAAAGTGTCAAAACATGTTTTTCAGCAGAAATAAACATGTTTCTGCAAGTTTGGTCAACCCCATGTAAGTTATGGGGCAGTAACATCACACTTTTCAAAACGTGTTTTTCAGCCCGAAATAAACGCGTTTTTTCATGCAACTGAATCTCCTTGTAACAGCAAGCTTCAGAAGAGCCCACACACTCAGCCCTTAACCCCAGTGTACAGAAAGTGTCAAAACATGTTTTTCAGCAGAAATAAACATGTTTCTGCAAGTTTGGTCAACCCCATGTAAGTTATGGGGCAGTAACATCACACTTTTCAAAACGTGTTTTTCAGCCCGAAATAAACACGTTTTTTCAGGCAACTGAATCTCCTTGTAACAGCAAGCTTCAGAAGAGCCCACACACTCAGCCCTTAACCCCAGTGTACAGAAAGTGTCAAAACATGTTTTTCAGCAGAAATAAACATGTTTCTGCAAGTTTGGTCAACCCCATGTAAGTTATGGGGCAGTAACATCACTCTTTTCAAAACGTGTTTTTCAGCCCGAAATAAACGCGTTTTTTCAGGCAACTGAATCTACTTGTAAAACCAAGGCTCAGAAGTGCCCACACACTCAGCCCTTAACCCCAGTGTACAGAAAGTGTCAAAACGTTTTTTTCAGCAGAAATAAACATGTTTCTGCAAGTTTGGTCAACCCCATGTAAGTTATGGGGCAGTAACATCACACTTTTCAAAACGTGTTTTTCAGCCCGAAATAAACACGTTTTTTCAGGCAACTGAATCTCCTTGTAACAGCAAGCTTCAGAAGAGCCCACACACTCAGCCCTTAACCCCAGTGTACAGAAAGTGTCAAAACGTGTTTTTCAGCAGAAATAAACATGTTTCTGCAAGTTTGGTCAACCCCATGTAAGTTATGGGGCAGTAACATCACACTTTTCAAAACGTGTTTTTCAGCCCGAAATAAACGCGTTTTTTCAGACAACTGAATCTCCTTGTAACAGCAAGCTTCAGAAGAGCCCACACACTCAGCTCTTAACCCCAGTGTACAGAAAGTGTCAAAACGTGTTTTTCAGCAGAAATAAACATGTTTCTGCAAGTTTGGTCAACCCCATGTAAGTTATGGGGCAGTAACATCACACTTTTCAAAACGTGTTTTTCAGCCCGAAATAAACGCGTTTTTTCAGGCAACTGAATCTACTTGTAAAACCAAGGCTCAGAAGTGCCCACACACTCAGCCCTTAACCCCAGTGTACAGAAAGTGTCAAAACGTGTTTTTCAGCAGAAATAAACATGTTTCTGCAAGTTTGGTCAACCCCATGTAAGTTATGGGGCAGTAACATCACACTTTTCAAAACGTGTTTTTCAGCCCGAAATAAACACGTTTTTTCAGGCTACTGAATCTCCTTGTAACAGCAAGCTTCAGAAGAGCCCACACACTCAGCCCTTAACCCCAGTGTACAGAAAGTGTCAAAACATGTTTTTCAGCAGAAATAAACATGTTTCTGCAAGTTTGGTCAACCCCATGTAAGTTATGGGGCAGTAACATCACACTTTTCAAAACGTGTTTTTCAGCCCGAAATAAACGCGTTTTTTCAGACAACTGAATCTCCTTGTAACAGCAAGCTTCAGAAGAGCCCACACACTCAGCCCTTAACCCCAGTGTACAGAAAGTGTCAAAACGTGTTTTTCAGCAGAAATAAACATGTTTCTGCAAGTTTGGTCAACCCCATGTAAGTTATGGGGCAGTAACATCACACTTTTCAAAACGTGTTTTTCAGCCCTAATAAACGCGTTTTTTCAGGCAACTGAATCTACTTGTAACAGCAAGGCTCAGAAGTGCCCACACACTCAGCCCTTAACCCCAGTGTACAGAAAGTGTCAAAACATGTTTTTCAGCAGAAATAAACATGTTTCTGCAAGTTTGGTCAACCCCATGTAAGTTATGGGGCAGTAACATCACACTTTTCAAAACGTGTTTTTCAGCCCGAAATAAACGCGTTTTTTCAGACAACTGAATCTCCTTGTAACAGCAAGCTTCAGAAGAGCCCACACACTCAGCCCTTAACCCCAGTGTACAGAAAGTGTCAAAACGTGTTTTTCAGCAGAAATAAACATGTTTCTGCAAGTTTGGTCAACCCCATGTAAGTTATGGGGCAGTAACATCACACTTTTCAAAACGTGTTTTTCAGCCCGAAATAAACACGTTTTTTCAGGCTACTGAATCTCCTTGTAACAGCAAGCTTCAGAAGAGCCCACACACTCAGCCCTTAACCCCAGTGTACAGAAAGTGTCAAAACGTTTTTTTCAGCAGAAATAAACATGTTTCTGCAAGTTTGGTCAACCCCATGTAAGTTATGGGGCAGTAACATCACACTTTTCAAAACGTGTTTTTCAGCCCGAAATAAACGCGTTTTTTCAGACAACTGAATCTCCTTGTAACAGCAAGCTTCAGAAGAGCCCACACACTCAGCCCTTAACCCCAGTGTACAGAAAGTGTCAAAACGTGTTTTTCAGCAGAAATAAACATGTTTCTGCAAGTTTGGTCAACCCCATGTAAGTTATGGGGCAGTAACATCACACTTTTCAAAACGTGTTTTTCAGCCCTAATAAACGCGTTTTTTCAGGCAACTGAATCTACTTGTAACAGCAAGGCTCAGAAGTGCCCACACACTCAGCCCTTAACCCCAGTGTACAGAAAGTGTCAAAACATGTTTTTCAGCAGAAATAAACATGTTTCTGCAAGTTTGGTCAACCCCATGTAAGTTATGGGGCAGTAACATCACACTTTTCAAAACGTGTTTTTCAGCCCGAAATAAACGCGTTTTTTCAGACAACTGAATCTCCTTGTAACAGCAAGCTTCAGAAGAGCCCACACACTCAGCCCTTAACCCCAGTGTACAGAAAGTGTCAAAACGTGTTTTTCAGCAGAAATAAACATGTTTCTGCAAGTTTGGTCAACCCCATGTAAGTTATGGGGCAGTAACATCACACTTTTCAAAACGTGTTTTTCAGCCCGAAATAAACAAGTTTTTTCAGGCAACTGAATCTCCTTGTAACAGCAAGCTTCAGAAGAGCCCACACACTCAGCCCTTAACCCCAGTGTACAGAAAGTGTCAAAACGTGTTTTTCAGCAGAAATAAACATGTTTCTGCAAGTTTGGTCAACCCCATGTAAGTTATGGGGCAGTAACATCACACTTTTCAAAACGTGTTTTTCAGCCCGAAATAAACGCGTTTTTTCAGGCAACTGAATCTCCTTGTAACAGCAAGGCTCAGAAGTGCCCACACACTCAGCCCTTAACCCCAGTGTACAGAAAGTGTCAAAACATGATTTTCAGCAGAAATAAACATGTTTCTGCAAGTTTGGTCAACCCCATGTAAGTTATGGGGCAGTAACATCACACTTTTCAAAACGTGTTTTTCAGCCCGAAATAAACGCGTTTTTTCAGTCAACTGAATCTCCTTGTAACAGCAAGCTTCAGAAGAGCCCACACACTAAGCCCTTAACCCCAGTGTACAGAAAGTGTCAAAACGTGTTTTTCAGCAGAAATAAACATGTTTCTGCAAGTTTGGTCAACCCCATGTAAGTTATGGGGCAGTAACATCACTCTTTTCAAAACGTGTTTTTCAGCCCGAAATAAACGCGTTTTTTCAGGGAACTGAATCTACTTGTAAAAGCAAGGCTCAGAAGTGCCCACACACTCAGCCCTTAACCCCAGTGTACAGAAAGTGTCAAAACGTGTTTTTCAGCAGAAATAAACATGTTTCTGCAAGTTTGGTCAACCCCATGTAAGTTATGGGGCAGTAACATCACATTTTTCAAAACGTGTTTTTCAGCCCGAAATAAACGCGTTTTTTCAGACAACTGAATCTCCTTGTAACAGCAAGGCTCAGAAGAGCCCACACACTCAGCCCTTAACCCCAGTGTACAGAAAGTGTCAAAACGTGTTTTTCAGCAGAAATAAACATGTTTCTGCAAGTTTGGTCAACCCCATGTAAGTTATGGGGCAGTAACATCACACTTTTCAAAACGTGTTTTTCAGCCCGAAATAAACACGTTTTTTCAGGCAACTGAATCTCCTTGTAACAGCAAGCTTCAGAAGAGCCCACACACTCAGCCCTTAACCCCAGTGTACAGAAAGTGTCAAAACGTGTTTTTCAGCAGAAATAAACATGTTTCTGCAAGTTTGGTCAACCCCATGTAAGTTATGGGGCAGTAACATCACACTTTTCAAAACGTGTTTTTCAGCCCGAAATAAACACGTTTTTTCAGGCAACTGAATCTCCTTGTAACAGCAAGCTTCAGAAGAGCCCACACACTCAGCCCTTAACCCCAGTGTACAGAAAGTGTCAAAACGTGTTTTTCAGCAGAAATAAACATGTTTCTGCAAGTTTGGTCAACCCCATGTAAGTTATGGGGCAGTAACATCACTCTTTTCAAAACGTGTTTTTCAGCCCGAAATAAACGCGTTTTTTCAGGCAACTGAATCTACTTGTAAAAGCAAGGCTCAGAAGTGCCCACACACTCAGCCCTTAACCCCAGTGTACAGAAAGTGTCAAAACGTGTTTTTCAGCAGAAATAAACATGTTTCTGCAAGTTTGGTCAACCCCATGTAAGTTATGGGGCAGTAACATCACATTTTTCAAAACGTGTTTTTCAGCCCGAAATAAACGCGTTTTTTCAGACAACTGAATCTCCTTGTAACAGCAAGGCTCAGAAGAGCCCACACACTCAGCCCTTAACCCCAGTGTACAGAAAGTGTCAAAACGTGTTTTTCAGCAGAAATAAACATGTTTCTGCAAGTTTGGTCAACCCCATGTAAGTTATGGGGCAGTAACATCACACTTTTCAAAACGTGTTTTTCAGCCCGAAATAAACACGTTTTTTCAGGCAACTGAATCTCCTTGTAACAGCAAGCTTCAGAAGAGCCCACACACTCAGCCCTTAACCCCAGTGTACAGAAAGTGTCAAAACATGTTTTTCAGCAGAAATAAACATGTTTCTGCAAGTTTGGTCAACCCCATGTAAGTTATGGGGCAGTAACATCACACTTTTCAAAACGTGTTTTTCAGCCCGAAATAAACAAGTTTTTTCAGGCAACTGAATCTCCTTGTAACAGCAAGCTTCAGAAGAGCCCACACACTCAGCCCTTAACCCCAGTGTACAGAAAGTGTCAAAACGTGTTTTTCAGCAGAAATAAACATGTTTCTGCAAGTTTGGTCAACCCCATGTAAGTTATGGGGCAGTAACATCACACTTTTCAAAACGTGTTTTTCAGCCCGAAATAAACGCGTTTTTTCAGGCAACTGAATCTCATTGTAACAGCAAGGCTCAGAAGTGCCCACACACTCAGCCCTTAACCCCAGTGTACAGAAAGTGTCAAAACATGATTTTCAGCAGAAATAAACATGTTTCTGCAAGTTTGGTCAACCCCATGTAAGTTATGGGGCAGTAACATCACACTTTTCAAAACGTGTTTTTCAGCCCGAAATAAACGCGTTTTTTCAGGCAACTGAATCTACTTGTAACAACAAGGCTCAGAAGTGCCCACACACTCAGCCCTTAACCCCAGTGTACAGAAAGTGTCAAAACATGTTTTTCAGCAGAAATAAACGTTTCTGCAAGTTTGGTCAACCCAATGTAAGTTATGGGGCAGTAACATCACACTTTTCAAAACGTGTTTTTCAGCCCGAAATAAACGCGTTTTTTCAGGCAACTGAATCTCCTTGTAACAGCAAGCTTCAGAAGAGCCCACACACTCAGCCCTTAACCCCAGTGTACAGAAAGTGTCAAAACATGTTTTTCAGCAGAAATAAACATGTTTCTGCAAGTTTGGTCAACCCCATGTAAGTTATGGGGCAGTAACATCACACTTTTCAAAACGTGTTTTTCAGCCCGAAATAAACACGTTTTTTCAGGCAACTGAATCTCCTTGTAACAGCAAGCTTCAGAAGAGCCCACACACTCAGCCCTTAACCCCAGTGTACAGAAAGTGTCAAAACATGTTTTTCAGCAGAAATAAACATGTTTCTGCAAGTTTGGTCAACCCCATGTAAGTTATGGGGCAGTAACATCACTCTTTTCAAAACGTGTTTTTCAGCCCGAAATAAACGCGTTTTTTCAGGCAACTGAATCTACTTGTAAAACCAAGGCTCAGAAGTGCCCACACACTCAGCCCTTAACCCCAGTGTACAGAAAGTGTCAAAACGTGTTTTTCAGCAGAAATAAACATGTTTCTGCAAGTTTGGTCAACCCCATGTAAGTTATGGGGCAGTAACATCACACTTTTCAAAACGTGTTTTTCAGCCCGAAATAAACACGTTTTTTCAGGCTACTGAATCTCCTTGTAACAGCAAGCTTCAGAAGAGCCCACACACTCAGCCCTTAACCCCAGTGTACAGAAAGTGTCAAAACATGTTTTTCAGCAGAAATAAACATGTTTCTGCAAGTTTGGTCAACCCCATGTAAGTTATGGGGCAGTAACATCACACTTTTCAAAACGTGTTTTTCAGCCCGAAATAAACACGTTTTTTCAGGCAACTGAATCTCCTTGTAACAGCAAGCTTCAGAAGAGCCCACACACTCAGCCCTTAACCCCAGTGTACAGAAAGTGTCAAAACGTGTTTTTCAGCAGAAATAAACATGTTTCTGCAAGTTTGGTCAACCCCATGTAAGTTATGGGGCAGTAACATCACACTTTTCAAAACGTGTTTTTCAGCCCGAAATAAACGCGTTTTTTCAGACAACTGAATCTCCTTGTAACAGCAAGCTTCAGAAGAGCCCACACACTCAGCCCTTAACCCCAGTGTACAGAAAGTGTCAAAACGTGTTTTTCAGCAGAAATAAACATGTTTCTGCAAGTTTGGTCAACCCCATGTAAGTTATGGGGCAGTAACATCACACTTTTCAAAACGTGTTTTTCAGCCCGAAATAAACGCGTTTTTTCAGGCAACTGAATCTACTTGTAAAACCAAGGCTCAGAAGTGCCCACACACTCAGCCCTTAACCCCAGTGTACAGAAAGTGTCAAAACGTGTTTTTCAGCAGAAATAAACATGTTTCTGCAAGTTTGGTCAACCCCATGTAAGTTATGGGGCAGTAACATCACACTTTTCAAAACGTGTTTTTCAGCCCGAAATAAACGCGTTTTTTCAGGCAACTGAATCTACTTGTAACAACAAGGCTCAGAAGTGCCCACACACTCAGCCCTTAACCCCAGTGTACAGAAAGTGTCAAAACATGTTTTTCAGCAGAAATAAACATGTTTCTGCAAGTTTGGTCAACCCCATGTAAGTTATGGGGCAGTAACATCACACTTTTCAAAACGTGTTTTTCAGCCCGAAATAAACGCGTTTTTTCATGCAACTGAATCTCCTTGTAACAGCAAGCTTCAGAAGAGCCCACACACTCAGCCCTTAACCCCAGTGTACAGAAAGTGTCAAAACATGTTTTTCAGCAGAAATAAACATGTTTCTGCAAGTTTGGTCAACCCCATGTAAGTTATGGGGCAGTAACATCACACTTTTCAAAACGTGTTTTTCAGCCCGAAATAAACACGTTTTTTCAGGCAACTGAATCTCCTTGTAACAGCAAGCTTCAGAAGAGCCCACACACTCAGCCCTTAACCCCAGTGTACAGAAAGTGTCAAAACATGTTTTTCAGCAGAAATAAACATGTTTCTGCAAGTTTGGTCAACCCCATGTAAGTTATGGGGCAGTAACATCACTCTTTTCAAAACGTGTTTTTCAGCCCGAAATAAACGCGTTTTTTCAGGCAACTGAATCTACTTGTAAAACCAAGGCTCAGAAGTGCCCACACACTCAGCCCTTAACCCCAGTGTACAGAAAGTGTCAAAACGTTTTTTTCAGCAGAAATAAACATGTTTCTGCAAGTTTGGTCAACCCCATGTAAGTTATGGGGCAGTAACATCACACTTTTCAAAACGTGTTTTTCAGCCCGAAATAAACACGTTTTTTCAGGCAACTGAATCTCCTTGTAACAGCAAGCTTCAGAAGAGCCCACACACTCAGCCCTTAACCCCAGTGTACAGAAAGTGTCAAAACGTGTTTTTCAGCAGAAATAAACATGTTTCTGCAAGTTTGGTCAACCCCATGTAAGTTATGGGGCAGTAACATCACACTTTTCAAAACGTGTTTTTCAGCCCGAAATAAACGCGTTTTTTCAGACAACTGAATCTCCTTGTAACAGCAAGCTTCAGAAGAGCCCACACACTCAGCTCCTAACCCCAGTGTACAGAAAGTGTCAAAACGTGTTTTTCAGCAGAAATAAACATGTTTCTGCAAGTTTGGTCAACCCCATGTAAGTTATGGGGCAGTAACATCACACTTTTCAAAACGTGTTTTTCAGCCCGAAATAAACGCGTTTTTTCAGGCAACTGAATCTACTTGTAAAACCAAGGCTCAGAAGTGCCCACACACTCAGCCCTTAACCCCAGTGTACAGAAAGTGTCAAAACGTGTTTTTCAGCAGAAATAAACATGTTTCTGCAAGTTTGGTCAACCCCATGTAAGTTATGGGGCAGTAACATCACACTTTTCAAAACGTGTTTTTCAGCCCGAAATAAACACGTTTTTTCAGGCTACTGAATCTCCTTGTAACAGCAAGCTTCAGAAGAGCCCACACACTCAGCCCTTAACCCCAGTGTACAGAAAGTGTCAAAACATGTTTTTCAGCAGAAATAAACATGTTTCTGCAAGTTTGGTCAACCCCATGTAAGTTATGGGGCAGTAACATCACACTTTTCAAAACGTGTTTTTCAGCCCGAAATAAACGCGTTTTTTCAGACAACTGAATCTCCTTGTAACAGCAAGCTTCAGAAGAGCCCACACACTCAGCCCTTAACCCCAGTGTACAGAAAGTGTCAAAACGTGTTTTTCAGCAGAAATAAACATGTTTCTGCAAGTTTGGTCAACCCCATGTAAGTTATGGGGCAGTAACATCACACTTTTCAAAACGTGTTTTTCAGCCCTAATAAACGCGTTTTTTCAGGCAACTGAATCTACTTGTAACAGCAAGGCTCAGAAGTGCCCACACACTCAGCCCTTAACCCCAGTGTACAGAAAGTGTCAAAACATGTTTTTCAGCAGAAATAAACATGTTTCTGCAAGTTTGGTCAACCCCATGTAAGTTATGGGGCAGTAACATCACACTTTTCAAAACGTGTTTTTCAGCCCGAAATAAACGCGTTTTTTCAGACAACTGAATCTCCTTGTAACAGCAAGCTTCAGAAGAGCCCACACACTCAGCCCTTAACCCCAGTGTACAGAAAGTGTCAAAACATGTTTTTCAGCAGAAATAAACATGTTTCTGCAAGTTTGGTCAACCCCATGTAAGTTATGGGGCAGTAACATCACACTTTTCAAAACGTGTTTTTCAGCCCGAAATAAACGCGTTTTTTCAGACAACTGAATCTCCTTGTAACAGCAAGCTTCAGAAGAGCCCACACACTCAGCCCTTAACCCCAGTGTACAGAAAGTGTCAAAACGTGTTTTTCAGCAGAAATAAACATGTTTCTGCAAGTTTGGTCAACCCCATGTAAGTTATGGGGCAGTAACATCACACTTTTCAAAACGTGTTTTTCAGCCCGAAATAAACGCGTTTTTTCAGGCAACTGAATCTACTTGTAAAACCAAGGCTCAGAAGTGCCCACACACTCAGCCCTTAACCCCAGTGTACAGAAAGTGTCAAAACGTGTTTTTCAGCAGAAATAAACATGTTTCTGCAAGTTTGGTCAACCCCATGTAAGTTATGGGGCAGTAACATCACACTTTTCAAAACGTGTTTTTCAGCCCGAAATAAACACGTTTTTTCAGGCAACTGAATCTCCTTGTAACAGCAAGCTTCAGAAGAGCCCACACACTCAGCCCTTAACCCCAGTGTACAGAAAGTGTCAAAACGTGTTTTTCAGCAGAAATAAACATGTTTCTGCAAGTTTGGTCAACCCCATGTAAGTTATGGGGCAGTAACATCACACTTTTCAAAACGTGTTTTTCAGCCCGAAATAAACGCGTTTTTTCAGACAACTGAATCTCCTTGTAACAGCAAGCTTCAGAAGAGCCCACACACTCAGCTCTTAACCCCAGTGTACAGAAAGTGTCAAAACGTGTTTTTCAGCAGAAATAAACATGTTTCTGCAAGTTTGGTCAACCCCATGTAAGTTATGGGGCAGTAACATCACACTTTTCAAAACGTGTTTTTCAGCCCGAAATAAACGCGTTTTTTCAGGCAACTGAATCTACTTGTAAAACCAAGGCTCAGAAGTGCCCACACACTCAGCCCTTAACCCCAGTGTACAGAAAGTGTCAAAACGTGTTTTTCAGCAGAAATAAACATGTTTCTGCAAGTTTGGTCAACCCCATGTAAGTTATGGGGCAGTAACATCACACTTTTCAAAACGTGTTTTTCAGCCCGAAATAAACACGTTTTTTCAGGCTACTGAATCTCCTTGTAACAGCAAGCTTCAGAAGAGCCCACACACTCAGCCCTTAACCCCAGTGTACAGAAAGTGTCAAAACATGTTTTTCAGCAGAAATAAACATGTTTCTGCAAGTTTGGTCAACCCCATGTAAGTTATGGGGCAGTAACATCACACTTTTCAAAACGTGTTTTTCAGCCCGAAATAAACGCGTTTTTTCAGACAACTGAATCTCCTTGTAACAGCAAGCTTCAGAAGAGCCCACACACTCAGCCCTTAACCCCAGTGTACAGAAAGTGTCAAAACGTGTTTTTCAGCAGAAATAAACATGTTTCTGCAAGTTTGGTCAACCCCATGTAAGTTATGGGGCAGTAACATCACACTTTTCAAAACGTGTTTTTCAGCCCGAAATAAACACGTTTTTTCAGGCTACTGAATCTCCTTGTAACAGCAAGCTTCAGAAGAGCCCACACACTCAGCCCTTAACCCCAGTGTACAGAAAGTGTCAAAACATGTTTTTCAGCAGAAATAAACATGTTTCTGCAAGTTTGGTCAACCCCATGTAAGTTATGGGGCAGTAACATCACACTTTTCAAAACGTGTTTTTCAGCCCGAAATAAACGCGTTTTTTCAGACAACTGAATCTCCTTGTAACAGCAAGCTTCAGAAGAGCCCACACACTCAGCCCTTAACCCCAGTGTACAGAAAGTGTCAAAACGTGTTTTTCAGCAGAAATAAACATGTTTCTGCAAGTTTGGTCAACCCCATGTAAGTTATGGGGCAGTAACATCACACTTTTCAAAACGTGTTTTTCAGCCCTAATAAACGCGTTTTTTCAGGCAACTGAATCTACTTGTAACAGCAAGGCTCAGAAGTGCCCACACACTCAGCCCTTAACCCCAGTGTACAGAAAGTGTCAAAACATGTTTTTCAGCAGAAATAAACATGTTTCTGCAAGTTTGGTCAACCCCATGTAAGTTATGGGGCAGTAACATCACACTTTTCAAAACGTGTTTTTCAGCCCGAAATAAACGCGTTTTTTCAGACAACTGAATCTCCTTGTAACAGCAAGCTTCAGAAGAGCCCACACACTCAGCCCTTAACCCCAGTGTACAGAAAGTGTCAAAACATGTTTTTCAGCAGAAATAAACATGTTTCTGCAAGTTTGGTCAACCCCATGTAAGTTATGGGGCAGTAACATCACACTTTTCAAAACGTGTTTTTCAGCCCGAAATAAACACGTTTTTTCAGGCTACTGAATCTCCTTGTAACAGCAAGCTTCAGAAGAGCCCACACACTCAGCCCTTAACCCCAGTGTACAGAAAGTGTCAAAACATGTTTTTCAGCAGAAATAAACATGTTTCTGCAAGTTTGGTCAACCCCATGTAAGTTATGGGGCAGTAACATCACACTTTTCAAAACGTGTTTTTCAGCCCGAAATAAACGCGTTTTTTCAGACAACTGAATCTCCTTGTAACAGCAAGCTTCAGAAGAGCCCACACACTCAGCCCTTAACCCCAGTGTACAGAAAGTGTCAAAACATGTTTTTCAGCAGAAATAAACATGTTTCTGCAAGTTTGGTCAACCCCATGTAAGTTATGGGGCAGTAACATCACACTTTTCAAAACGTGTTTTTCAGCCCGAAATAAACACGTTTTTTCAGGCTACTGAATCTCCTTGTAACAGCAAGCTTCAGAAGAGCCCACACACTCAGCCCTTAACCCCAGTGTACAGAAAGTGTCAAAACATGTTTTTCAGCAGAAATAAACATGTTTCTGCAAGTTTGGTCAACCCCATGTAAGTTATGGGGCAGTAACATCACACTTTTCAAAACGTGTTTTTCAGCCCGAAATAAACGCGTTTTTTCAGACAACTGAATCTCCTTGTAACAGCAAGCTTCAGAAGAGCCCACACACTCAGCCCTTAACCCCAGTGTACAGAAAGTGTCAAAACATGTTTTTCAGCAGAAATAAACATGTTTCTGCAAGTTTGGTCAACCCCATGTAAGTTATGGGGCAGTAACATCACACTTTTCAAAACGTGTTTTTCAGCCCGAAATAAACGCGTTTTTTCAGACAACTGAATCTCCTTGTAACAGCAAGCTTCAGAAGAGCCCACACACTCAGCCCTTAACCCCAGTGTACAGAAAGTGTCAAAACGTGTTTTTCAGCAGAAATAAACATGTTTCTGCAAGTTTGGTCAACCCCATGTAAGTTATGGGGCAGTAACATCACACTTTTCAAAACGTGTTTTTCAGCCCTAATAAACGCGTTTTTTCAGGCAACTGAATCTACTTGTAACAGCAAGGCTCAGAAGTGCCCACACACTCAGCCCTTAACCCCAGTGTACAGAAAGTGTCAAAACATGTTTTTCAGCAGAAATAAACATGTTTCTGCAAGTTTGGTCAACCCCATGTAAGTTATGGGGCAGTAACATCACACTTTTCAAAACGTGTTTTTCAGCCCGAAATAAACGCGTTTTTTCAGACAACTGAATCTCCTTGTAACAGCAAGCTTCAGAAGAGCCCACACACTCAGCCCTTAACCCCAGTGTACAGAAAGTGTCAAAACATGTTTTTCAGCAGAAATAAACATGTTTCTGCAAGTTTGGTCAACCCCATGTAAGTTATGGGGCAGTAACATCACACTTTTCAAAACGTGTTTTTCAGCCCGAAATAAACGCGTTTTTTCAGGCAACTGAATCTACTTGTAAAACCAAGGCTCAGAAGTGCCCACACACTCAGCCCTTAACCCCAGTGTACAGAAAGTGTCAAAACGTGTTTTTCAGCAGAAATAAACATGTTTCTGCAAGTTTGGTCAACCCCATGTAAGTTATGGGGCAGTAACATCACACTTTTCAAACGTGTTTTTCAGCCCGAAATAAACACGTTTTTTTCAGGCTACTGAATCTCCTTGTAACAGCAAGCTTCAGAAGAGCCCACACACTCAGCCCTTAACCCCAGTGTACAGAAAGTGTCAAAACATGTTTTTCAGCAGAAATAAACATGTTTCTGCAAGTTTGGTCAACCCCATGTAAGTTATGGGGCAGTAACATCACACTTTTCAAAACGTGTTTTTCAGCCCGAAATAAACGCGTTTTTTCAGACAACTGAATCTCCTTGTAACAGCAAGCTTCAGAAGAGCCCACACACTCAGCCCTTAACCCCAGTGTACAGAAAGTGTCAAAACGTGTTTTTCAGCAGAAATAAACATGTTTCTGCAAGTTTGGTCAACCCCATGTAAGTTATGGGGCAGTAACATCACACTTTTCAAAACGTGTTTTTCAGCCCGAAATAAACACGTTTTTTCAGGCTACTGAATCTCCTTGTAACAGCAAGCTTCAGAAGAGCCCACACACTCAGCCCTTAACCCCAGTGTACAGAAAGTGTCAAAACATGTTTTTCAGCAGAAATAAACATGTTTCTGCAAGTTTGGTCAACCCCATGTAAGTTATGGGGCAGTAACATCACACTTTTCAAAACGTGTTTTTCAGCCCGAAATAAACGCGTTTTTTCAGACAACTGAATCTCCTTGTAACAGCAAGCTTCAGAAGAGCCCACACACTCAGCCCTTAACCCCAGTGTACAGAAAGTGTCAAAACGTGTTTTTCAGCAGAAATAAACATGTTTCTGCAAGTTTGGTCAACCCCATGTAAGTTATGGGGCAGTAACATCACACTTTTCAAAACGTGTTTTTCAGCCCTAATAAACGCGTTTTTTCAGGCAACTGAATCTACTTGTAACAGCAAGGCTCAGAAGTGCCCACACACTCAGCCCTTAACCCCAGTGTACAGAAAGTGTCAAAACATGTTTTTCAGCAGAAATAAACATGTTTCTGCAAGTTTGGTCAACCCCATGTAAGTTATGGGGCAGTAACATCACACTTTTCAAAACGTGTTTTTCAGCCCGAAATAAACGCGTTTTTTCAGACAACTGAATCTCCTTGTAACAGCAAGCTTCAGAAGAGCCCACACACTCAGCCCTTAACCCCAGTGTACAGAAAGTGTCAAAACATGTTTTTCAGCAGAAATAAACATGTTTCTGCAAGTTTGGTCAACCCCATGTAAGTTATGGGGCAGTAACATCACACTTTTCAAAACGTGTTTTTCAGCCCGAAATAAACACGTTTTTTCAGGCTACTGAATCTCCTTGTAACAGCAAGCTTCAGAAGAGCCCACACACTCAGCCCTTAACCCCAGTGTACAGAAAGTGTCAAAACATGTTTTTCAGCAGAAATAAACATGTTTCTGCAAGTTTGGTCAACCCCATGTAAGTTATGGGGCAGTAACATCACACTTTTCAAAACGTGTTTTTCAGCCCGAAATAAACGCGTTTTTTCAGACAACTGAATCTCCTTGTAACAGCAAGCTTCAGAAGAGCCCACACACTCAGCCCTTAACCCCAGTGTACAGAAAGTGTCAAAACATGTTTTTCAGCAGAAATAAACATGTTTCTGCAAGTTTGGTCAACCCCATGTAAGTTATGGGGCAGTAACATCACACTTTTCAAAACGTGTTTTTCAGCCCGAAATAAACACGTTTTTTCAGGCTACTGAATCTCCTTGTAACAGCAAGCTTCAGAAGAGCCCACACACTCAGCCCTTAACCCCAGTGTACAGAAAGTGTCAAAACATGTTTTTCAGCAGAAATAAACATGTTTCTGCAAGTTTGGTCAACCCCATGTAAGTTATGGGGCAGTAACATCACACTTTTCAAAACGTGTTTTTCAGCCCGAAATAAACGCGTTTTTTCAGACAACTGAATCTCCTTGTAACAGCAAGCTTCAGAAGAGCCCACACACTCAGCCCTTAACCCCAGTGTACAGAAAGTGTCAAAACGTGTTTTTCAGCAGAAATAAACATGTTTCTGCAAGTTTGGTCAACCCCATGTAAGTTATGGGGCAGTAACATCACACTTTTCAAAACGTGTTTTTCAGCCCGAAATAAACACGTTTTTTCAGGCTACTGAATCTCCTTGTAACAGCAAGCTTCAGAAGAGCCCACACACTCAGCCCTTAACCCCAGTGTACAGAAAGTGTCAAAACATGTTTTTCAGCAGAAATAAACATGTTTCTGCAAGTTTGGTCAACCCCATGTAAGTTATGGGGCAGTAACATCACACTTTTCAAAACGTGTTTTTCAGCCCGAAATAAACGCGTTTTTTCAGACAACTGAATCTCCTTGTAACAGCAAGCTTCAGAAGAGCCCACACACTCAGCCCTTAACCCCAGTGTACAGAAAGTGTCAAAACGTGT
The DNA here is from genome assembly GCF_040954835.1 of Lepisosteus oculatus. NCBI lineage: Eukaryota > Metazoa > Chordata > Actinopteri > Semionotiformes > Lepisosteidae > Lepisosteus > Lepisosteus oculatus. The sequence continues at coordinate 155,156 of NW_027167684.1, forward strand.
TTTTCAGCAGAAATAAACATGTTTCTGCAAGTTTGGTCAACCCCATGTAAGTTATGGGGCAGTAACATCACACTTTTCAAAACGTGTTTTTCAGCCCTAATAAACGCGTTTTTTCAGGCAACTGAATCTACTTGTAACAGCAAGGCTCAGAAGTGCCCACACACTCAGCCCTTAACCCCAGTGTACAGAAAGTGTCAAAACATGTTTTTCAGCAGAAATAAACATGTTTCTGCAAGTTTGGTCAACCCCATGTAAGTTATGGGGCAGTAACATCACACTTTTCAAAACGTGTTTTTCAGCCCGAAATAAACGCGTTTTTTCAGACAACTGAATCTCCTTGTAACAGCAAGCTTCAGAAGAGCCCACACACTCAGCCCTTAACCCCAGTGTACAGAAAGTGTCAAAACATGTTTTTCAGCAGAAATAAACATGTTTCTGCAAGTTTGGTCAACCCCATGTAAGTTATGGGGCAGTAACATCACACTTTTCAAAACGTGTTTTTCAGCCCGAAATAAACGCGTTTTTTCAGACAACTGAATCTCCTTGTAACAGCAAGCTTCAGAAGAGCCCACACACTCAGCCCTTAACCCCAGTGTACAGAAAGTGTCAAAACGTGTTTTTCAGCAGAAATAAACATGTTTCTGCAAGTTTGGTCAACCCCATGTAAGTTATGGGGCAGTAACATCACACTTTTCAAAACGTGTTTTTCAGCCCGAAATAAACGCGTTTTTTCAGGCAACTGAATCTACTTGTAAAACCAAGGCTCAGAAGTGCCCACACACTCAGCCCTTAACCCCAGTGTACAGAAAGTGTCAAAACGTGTTTTTCAGCAGAAATAAACATGTTTCTGCAAGTTTGGTCAACCCCATGTAAGTTATGGGGCAGTAACATCACACTTTTCAAAACGTGTTTTTCAGCCCGAAATAAACACGTTTTTTCAGGCAACTGAATCTCCTTGTAACAGCAAGCTTCAGAAGAGCCCACACACTCAGCCCTTAACCCCAGTGTACAGAAAGTGTCAAAACGTGTTTTTCAGCAGAAATAAACATGTTTCTGCAAGTTTGGTCAACCCCATGTAAGTTATGGGGCAGTAACATCACACTTTTCAAAACGTGTTTTTCAGCCCGAAATAAACGCGTTTTTTCAGACAACTGAATCTCCTTGTAACAGCAAGCTTCAGAAGAGCCCACACACTCAGCTCTTAACCCCAGTGTACAGAAAGTGTCAAAACGTGTTTTTCAGCAGAAATAAACATGTTTCTGCAAGTTTGGTCAACCCCATGTAAGTTATGGGGCAGTAACATCACACTTTTCAAAACGTGTTTTTCAGCCCGAAATAAACGCGTTTTTTCAGGCAACTGAATCTACTTGTAAAACCAAGGCTCAGAAGTGCCCACACACTCAGCCCTTAACCCCAGTGTACAGAAAGTGTCAAAACGTGTTTTTCAGCAGAAATAAACATGTTTCTGCAAGTTTGGTCAACCCCATGTAAGTTATGGGGCAGTAACATCACACTTTTCAAAACGTGTTTTTCAGCCCGAAATAAACACGTTTTTTCAGGCTACTGAATCTCCTTGTAACAGCAAGCTTCAGAAGAGCCCACACACTCAGCCCTTAACCCCAGTGTACAGAAAGTGTCAAAACGTTTTTTTCAGCAGAAATAAACATGTTTCTGCAAGTTTGGTCAACCCCATGTAAGTTATGGGGCAGTAACATCACACTTTTCAAAACGTGTTTTTCAGCCCGAAATAAACGCGTTTTTTCAGACAACTGAATCTCCTTGTAACAGCAAGCTTCAGAAGAGCCCACACACTCAGCCCTTAACCCCAGTGTACAGAAAGTGTCAAAACGTGTTTTTCAGCAGAAATAAACATGTTTCTGCAAGTTTGGTCAACCCCATGTAAGTTATGGGGCAGTAACATCACACTTTTCAAAACGTGTTTTTCAGCCCTAATAAACGCGTTTTTTCAGGCAACTGAATCTACTTGTAACAGCAAGGCTCAGAAGTGCCCACACACTCAGCCCTTAACCCCAGTGTACAGAAAGTGTCAAAACATGTTTTTCAGCAGAAATAAACATGTTTCTGCAAGTTTGGTCAACCCCATGTAAGTTATGGGGCAGTAACATCACACTTTTCAAAACGTGTTTTTCAGCCCGAAATAAACGCGTTTTTTCAGACAACTGAATCTCCTTGTAACAGCAAGCTTCAGAAGAGCCCACACACTCAGCCCTTAACCCCAGTGTACAGAAAGTGTCAAAACGTGTTTTTCAGCAGAAATAAACATGTTTCTGCAAGTTTGGTCAACCCCATGTAAGTTATGGGGCAGTAACATCACACTTTTCAAAACGTGTTTTTCAGCCCGAAATAAACAAGTTTTTTCAGGCAACTGAATCTCCTTGTAACAGCAAGCTTCAGAAGAGCCCACACACTCAGCCCTTAACCCCAGTGTACAGAAAGTGTCAAAACGTGTTTTTCAGCAGAAATAAACATGTTTCTGCAAGTTTGGTCAACCCCATGTAAGTTATGGGGCAGTAACATCACACTTTTCAAAACGTGTTTTTCAGCCCGAAATAAACGCGTTTTTTCAGGCAACTGAATCTCCTTGTAACAGCAAGGCTCAGAAGTGCCCACACACTCAGCCCTTAACCCCAGTGTACAGAAAGTGTCAAAACATGATTTTCAGCAGAAATAAACATGTTTCTGCAAGTTTGGTCAACCCCATGTAAGTTATGGGGCAGTAACATCACACTTTTCAAAACGTGTTTTTCAGCCCGAAATAAACGCGTTTTTTCAGTCAACTGAATCTCCTTGTAACAGCAAGCTTCAGAAGAGCCCACACACTAAGCCCTTAACCCCAGTGTACAGAAAGTGTCAAAACGTGTTTTTCAGCAGAAATAAACATGTTTCTGCAAGTTTGGTCAACCCCATGTAAGTTATGGGGCAGTAACATCACTCTTTTCAAAACGTGTTTTTCAGCCCGAAATAAACGCGTTTTTTCAGGGAACTGAATCTACTTGTAAAAGCAAGGCTCAGAAGTGCCCACACACTCAGCCCTTAACCCCAGTGTACAGAAAGTGTCAAAACGTGTTTTTCAGCAGAAATAAACATGTTTCTGCAAGTTTGGTCAACCCCATGTAAGTTATGGGGCAGTAACATCACATTTTTCAAAACGTGTTTTTCAGCCCGAAATAAACGCGTTTTTTCAGACAACTGAATCTCCTTGTAACAGCAAGGCTCAGAAGAGCCCACACACTCAGCCCTTAACCCCAGTGTACAGAAAGTGTCAAAACGTGTTTTTCAGCAGAAATAAACATGTTTCTGCAAGTTTGGTCAACCCCATGTAAGTTATGGGGCAGTAACATCACACTTTTCAAAACGTGTTTTTCAGCCCGAAATAAACACGTTTTTTCAGGCAACTGAATCTCCTTGTAACAGCAAGCTTCAGAAGAGCCCACACACTCAGCCCTTAACCCCAGTGTACAGAAAGTGTCAAAACGTGTTTTTCAGCAGAAATAAACATGTTTCTGCAAGTTTGGTCAACCCCATGTAAGTTATGGGGCAGTAACATCACACTTTTCAAAACGTGTTTTTCAGCCCGAAATAAACACGTTTTTTCAGGCAACTGAATCTCCTTGTAACAGCAAGCTTCAGAAGAGCCCACACACTCAGCCCTTAACCCCAGTGTACAGAAAGTGTCAAAACGTGTTTTTCAGCAGAAATAAACATGTTTCTGCAAGTTTGGTCAACCCCATGTAAGTTATGGGGCAGTAACATCACTCTTTTCAAAACGTGTTTTTCAGCCCGAAATAAACGCGTTTTTTCAGGCAACTGAATCTACTTGTAAAAGCAAGGCTCAGAAGTGCCCACACACTCAGCCCTTAACCCCAGTGTACAGAAAGTGTCAAAACGTGTTTTTCAGCAGAAATAAACATGTTTCTGCAAGTTTGGTCAACCCCATGTAAGTTATGGGGCAGTAACATCACATTTTTCAAAACGTGTTTTTCAGCCCGAAATAAACGCGTTTTTTCAGACAACTGAATCTCCTTGTAACAGCAAGGCTCAGAAGAGCCCACACACTCAGCCCTTAACCCCAGTGTACAGAAAGTGTCAAAACGTGTTTTTCAGCAGAAATAAACATGTTTCTGCAAGTTTGGTCAACCCCATGTAAGTTATGGGGCAGTAACATCACACTTTTCAAAACTTTTTTTTCAGCCCGAAATAAACGCGTTTTTTCAGGCAACTGAATCTACTTGTAACAACAAGGCTCAGAAGTGCCCACACACTCAGCCCTTAACCCCAGTGTACAGAAAGTGTCAAAACATGTTTTTCAGCAGAAATAAACATGTTTCTGCAAGTTTGGTCAACCCCATGTAAGTTATGGGGCAGTAACATCACACTTTTCAAAACGTGTTTTTCAGCCCGAAATAAACACGTTTTTTCAGGCAACTGAATCTCCTTGTAACAGCAAGCTTCAGAAGAGCCCACACACTCAGCCCTTAACCCCAGTGTACAGAAAGTGTCAAAACATGTTTTTCAGCAGAAATAAACATGTTTCTGCAAGTTTGGTCAACCCCATGTAAGTTATGGGGCAGTAACATCACACTTTTCAAAACGTGTTTTTCAGCCCGAAATAAACAAGTTTTTTCAGGCAACTGAATCTCCTTGTAACAGCAAGCTTCAGAAGAGCCCACACACTCAGCCCTTAACCCCAGTGTACAGAAAGTGTCAAAACGTGTTTTTCAGCAGAAATAAACATGTTTCTGCAAGTTTGGTCAACCCCATGTAAGTTATGGGGCAGTAACATCACACTTTTCAAAACGTGTTTTTCAGCCCGAAATAAACGCGTTTTTTCAGGCAACTGAATCTCATTGTAACAGCAAGGCTCAGAAGTGCCCACACACTCAGCCCTTAACCCCAGTGTACAGAAAGTGTCAAAACATGATTTTCAGCAGAAATAAACATGTTTCTGCAAGTTTGGTCAACCCCATGTAAGTTATGGGGCAGTAACATCACACTTTTCAAAACGTGTTTTTCAGCCCGAAATAAACGCGTTTTTTCAGGCAACTGAATCTACTTGTAACAACAAGGCTCAGAAGTGCCCACACACTCAGCCCTTAACCCCAGTGTACAGAAAGTGTCAAAACATGTTTTTCAGCAGAAATAAACGTTTCTGCAAGTTTGGTCAACCCAATGTAAGTTATGGGGCAGTAACATCACACTTTTCAAAACGTGTTTTTCAGCCCGAAATAAACGCGTTTTTTCAGGCAACTGAATCTCCTTGTAACAGCAAGCTTCAGAAGAGCCCACACACTCAGCCCTTAACCCCAGTGTACAGAAAGTGTCAAAACATGTTTTTCAGCAGAAATAAACATGTTTCTGCAAGTTTGGTCAACCCCATGTAAGTTATGGGGCAGTAACATCACACTTTTCAAAACGTGTTTTTCAGCCCGAAATAAACACGTTTTTTCAGGCAACTGAATCTCCTTGTAACAGCAAGCTTCAGAAGAGCCCACACACTCAGCCCTTAACCCCAGTGTACAGAAAGTGTCAAAACATGTTTTTCAGCAGAAATAAACATGTTTCTGCAAGTTTGGTCAACCCCATGTAAGTTATGGGGCAGTAACATCACTCTTTTCAAAACGTGTTTTTCAGCCCGAAATAAACGCGTTTTTTCAGGAACTGAATCTACTTGTAAAACCAAGGCTCAGAAGTGCCCACACACTCAGCCCTTAACCCCAGTGTACAGAAAGTGTCAAAACGTGTTTTTCAGCAGAAATAAACATGTTTCTGCAAGTTTGGTCAACCCCATGTAAGTTATGGGGCAGTAACATCACACTTTTCAAAACGTGTTTTTCAGCCCGAAATAAACACGTTTTTTCAGGCTACTGAATCTCCTTGTAACAGCAAGCTTCAGAAGAGCCCACACACTCAGCCCTTAACCCCAGTGTACAGAAAGTGTCAAAACATGTTTTTCAGCAGAAATAAACATGTTTCTGCAAGTTTGGTCAACCCCATGTAAGTTATGGGGCAGTAACATCACACTTTTCAAAACGTGTTTTTCAGCCCGAAATAAACGCGTTTTTTCAGACAACTGAATCTCCTTGTAACAGCAAGCTTCAGAAGAGCCCACACACTCAGCCCTTAACCCCAGTGTACAGAAAGTGTCAAAACGTGTTTTTCAGCAGAAATAAACATGTTTCTGCAAGTTTGGTCAACCCCATGTAAGTTATGGGGCAGTAACATCACACTTTTCAAAACGTGTTTTTCAGCCCGAAATAAACGCGTTTTTTCAGGCAACTGAATCTACTTGTAAAACCAAGGCTCAGAAGTGCCCACACACTCAGCCCTTAACCCCAGTGTACAGAAAGTGTCAAAACGTGTTTTTCAGCAGAAATAAACATGTTTCTGCAAGTTTGGTCAACCCCATGTAAGTTATGGGGCAGTAACATCACACTTTTCAAAACGTGTTTTTCAGCCCGAAATAAACGCGTTTTTTCAGGCAACTGAATCTACTTGTAACAACAAGGCTCAGAAGTGCCCACACACTCAGCCCTTAACCCCAGTGTACAGAAAGTGTCAAAACATGTTTTTCAGCAGAAATAAACATGTTTCTGCAAGTTTGGTCAACCCCATGTAAGTTATGGGGCAGTAACATCACACTTTTCAAAACGTGTTTTTCAGCCCGAAATAAACGCGTTTTTTCATGCAACTGAATCTCCTTGTAACAGCAAGCTTCAGAAGAGCCCACACACTCAGCCCTTAACCCCAGTGTACAGAAAGTGTCAAAACATGTTTTTCAGCAGAAATAAACATGTTTCTGCAAGTTTGGTCAACCCCATGTAAGTTATGGGGCAGTAACATCACACTTTTCAAAACGTGTTTTTCAGCCCGAAATAAACACGTTTTTTCAGGCAACTGAATCTCCTTGTAACAGCAAGCTTCAGAAGAGCCCACACACTCAGCCCTTAACCCCAGTGTACAGAAAGTGTCAAAACATGTTTTTCAGCAGAAATAAACATGTTTCTGCAAGTTTGGTCAACCCCATGTAAGTTATGGGGCAGTAACATCACTCTTTTCAAAACGTGTTTTTCAGCCCGAAATAAACGCGTTTTTTCAGGCAACTGAATCTACTTGTAAAACCAAGGCTCAGAAGTGCCCACACACTCAGCCCTTAACCCCAGTGTACAGAAAGTGTCAAAACGTTTTTTTCAGCAGAAATAAACATGTTTCTGCAAGTTTGGTCAACCCCATGTAAGTTATGGGGCAGTAACATCACACTTTTCAAAACGTGTTTTTCAGCCCGAAATAAACACGTTTTTTCAGGCAACTGAATCTCCTTGTAACAGCAAGCTTCAGAAGAGCCCACACACTCAGCCCTTAACCCCAGTGTACAGAAAGTGTCAAAACGTGTTTTTCAGCAGAAATAAACATGTTTCTGCAAGTTTGGTCAACCCCATGTAAGTTATGGGGCAGTAACATCACACTTTTCAAAACGTGTTTTTCAGCCCGAAATAAACGCGTTTTTTCAGACAACTGAATCTCCTTGTAACAGCAAGCTTCAGAAGAGCCCACACACTCAGCTCTTAACCCCAGTGTACAGAAAGTGTCAAAACGTGTTTTTCAGCAGAAATAAACATGTTTCTGCAAGTTTGGTCAACCCCATGTAAGTTATGGGGCAGTAACATCACACTTTTCAAAACGTGTTTTTCAGCCCGAAATAAACGCGTTTTTTCAGGCAACTGAATCTACTTGTAAAACCAAGGCTCAGAAGTGCCCACACACTCAGCCCTTAACCCCAGTGTACAGAAAGTGTCAAAACGTGTTTTTCAGCAGAAATAAACATGTTTCTGCAAGTTTGGTCAACCCCATGTAAGTTATGGGGCAGTAACATCACACTTTTCAAAACGTGTTTTTCAGCCCGAAATAAACACGTTTTTTCAGGCTACTGAATCTCCTTGTAACAGCAAGCTTCAGAAGAGCCCACACACTCAGCCCTTAACCCCAGTGTACAGAAAGTGTCAAAACATGTTTTTCAGCAGAAATAAACATGTTTCTGCAAGTTTGGTCAACCCCATGTAAGTTATGGGGCAGTAACATCACACTTTTCAAAACGTGTTTTTCAGCCCGAAATAAACGCGTTTTTTCAGACAACTGAATCTCCTTGTAACAGCAAGCTTCAGAAGAGCCCACACACTCAGCCCTTAACCCCAGTGTACAGAAAGTGTCAAAACGTGTTTTTCAGCAGAAATAAACATGTTTCTGCAAGTTTGGTCAACCCCATGTAAGTTATGGGGCAGTAACATCACACTTTTCAAAACGTGTTTTTCAGCCCTAATAAACGCGTTTTTTCAGGCAACTGAATCTACTTGTAACAGCAAGGCTCAGAAGTGCCCACACACTCAGCCCTTAACCCCAGTGTACAGAAAGTGTCAAAACATGTTTTTCAGCAGAAATAAACATGTTTCTGCAAGTTTGGTCAACCCCATGTAAGTTATGGGGCAGTAACATCACACTTTTCAAAACGTGTTTTTCAGCCCGAAATAAACGCGTTTTTTCAGACAACTGAATCTCCTTGTAACAGCAAGCTTCAGAAGAGCCCACACACTCAGCCCTTAACCCCAGTGTACAGAAAGTGTCAAAACGTGTTTTTCAGCAGAAATAAACATGTTTCTGCAAGTTTGGTCAACCCCATGTAAGTTATGGGGCAGTAACATCACACTTTTCAAAACGTGTTTTTCAGCCCGAAATAAACACGTTTTTTCAGGCTACTGAATCTCCTTGTAACAGCAAGCTTCAGAAGAGCCCACACACTCAGCCCTTAACCCCAGTGTACAGAAAGTGTCAAAACGTGTTTTTCAGCAGAAATAAACATGTTTCTGCAAGTTTGGTCAACCCCATGTAAGTTATGGGGCAGTAACATCACACTTTTCAAAACGTGTTTTTCAGCCCGAAATAAACGCGTTTTTTCAGACAACTGAATCTCCTTGTAACAGCAAGCTTCAGAAGAGCCCACACACTCAGCTCTTAACCCCAGTGTACAGAAAGTGTCAAAACGTGTTTTTCAGCAGAAATAAACATGTTTCTGCAAGTTTGGTCAACCCCATGTAAGTTATGGGGCAGTAACATCACACTTTTCAAAACGTGTTTTTCAGCCCGAAATAAACGCGTTTTTTCAGGCAACTGAATCTACTTGTAAAACCAAGGCTCAGAAGTGCCCACACACTCAGCCCTTAACCCCAGTGTACAGAAAGTGTCAAAACGTGTTTTTCAGCAGAAATAAACATGTTTCTGCAAGTTTGGTCAACCCCATGTAAGTTATGGGGCAGTAACATCACACTTTTCAAAACGTGTTTTTCAGCCCGAAATAAACACGTTTTTTCAGGCTACTGAATCTCCTTGTAACAGCAAGCTTCAGAAGAGCCCACACACTCAGCCCTTAACCCCAGTGTACAGAAAGTGTCAAAACATGTTTTTCAGCAGAAATAAACATGTTTCTGCAAGTTTGGTCAACCCCATGTAAGTTATGGGGCAGTAACATCACACTTTTCAAAACGTGTTTTTCAGCCCGAAATAAACGCGTTTTTTCAGACAACTGAATCTCCTTGTAACAGCAAGCTTCAGAAGAGCCCACACACTCAGCCCTTAACCCCAGTGTACAGAAAGTGTCAAAACGTGTTTTTCAGCAGAAATAAACATGTTTCTGCAAGTTTGGTCAACCCCATGTAAGTTATGGGGCAGTAACATCACACTTTTCAAAACGTGTTTTTCAGCCCTAATAAACGCGTTTTTTCAGGCAACTGAATCTACTTGTAACAGCAAGGCTCAGAAGTGCCCACACACTCAGCCCTTAACCCCAGTGTACAGAAAGTGTCAAAACATGTTTTTCAGCAGAAATAAACATGTTTCTGCAAGTTTGGTCAACCCCATGTAAGTTATGGGGCAGTAACATCACACTTTTCAAAACGTGTTTTTCAGCCCGAAATAAACGCGTTTTTTCAGACAACTGAATCTCCTTGTAACAGCAAGCTTCAGAAGAGCCCACACACTCAGCCCTTAACCCCAGTGTACAGAAAGTGTCAAAACGTGTTTTTCAGCAGAAATAAACATGTTTCTGCAAGTTTGGTCAACCCCATGTAAGTTATGGGGCAGTAACATCACACTTTTCAAAACGTGTTTTTCAGCCCGAAATAAACACGTTTTTTCAGGCTACTGAATCTCCTTGTAACAGCAAGCTTCAGAAGAGCCCACACACTCAGCCCTTAACCCCAGTGTACAGAAAGTGTCAAAACATGTTTTTCAGCAGAAATAAACATGTTTCTGCAAGTTTGGTCAACCCCATGTAAGTTATGGGGCAGTAACATCACACTTTTCAAAACGTGTTTTTCAGCCCGAAATAAACGCGTTTTTTCAGACAACTGAATCTCCTTGTAACAGCAAGCTTCAGAAGAGCCCACACACTCAGCCCTTAACCCCAGTGTACAGAAAGTGTCAAAACGTGTTTTTCAGCAGAAATAAACATGTTTCTGCAAGTTTGGTCAACCCCATGTAAGTTATGGGGCAGTAACATCACACTTTTCAAAACGTGTTTTTCAGCCCTAATAAACGCGTTTTTTCAGGCAACTGAATCTACTTGTAACAGCAAGGCTCAGAAGTGCCCACACACTCAGCCCTTAACCCCAGTGTACAGAAAGTGTCAAAACATGTTTTTCAGCAGAAATAAACATGTTTCTGCAAGTTTGGTCAACCCCATGTAAGTTATGGGGCAGTAACATCACACTTTTCAAAACGTGTTTTTCAGCCCGAAATAAACGCGTTTTTTCAGACAACTGAATCTCCTTGTAACAGCAAGCTTCAGAAGAGCCCACACACTCAGCCCTTAACCCCAGTGTACAGAAAGTGTCAAAACATGTTTTTCAGCAGAAATAAACATGTTTCTGCAAGTTTGGTCAACCCCATGTAAGTTATGGGGCAGTAACATCACTCTTTTCAAAACGTGTTTTTCAGCCCGAAATAAACGCGTTTTTTCAGGCAACTGAATCTACTTGTAAAACCAAGGCTCAGAAGTGCCCACACACTCAGCCCTTAACCCCAGTGTACAGAAAGTGTCAAAACGTGTTTTTCAGCAGAAATAAACATGTTTCTGCATGTTTGGTCAACCCCATGTAAGTTATGGGGCAGTAACATCACACTTTTCAAAACGTGTTTTTCAGCCCGAAATAAACACGTTTTTTAAGGCTACTGAATCTCCTTGTAACAGCAAGCTTCAGAAGAGCCCACACACTCAGCCCTTAACCCCAGTGTACAGAAAGTGTCAAAACATGTTTTTCAGCAGAAATAAACATGTTTCTGCAAGTTTGGTCAACCCCATGTAAGTTATGGGGCAGTAACATCACACTTTTCAAAACGTGTTTTTCAGCCCGCAATAAACACGTTTTTTCAGGCAACTGAATCTCCTTGTAACAGCAAGCTTCAGAAGAGCCCACACACTCAGCCCTTAACCCCAGTGTACAGAAAGTGTCAAAACGTGTTTTTCAGCAGAAATAAACATGTTTCTGCAAGTTTGGTCAACCCCATGTAAGTTATGGGGCAGTAACATCACACTTTTCAAAACGTGTTTTTCAGCCCGAAATAAACGCGTTTTTTCAGACAACTGAATCTCCTTGTAACAGCAAGCTTCAGAAGAGCCCACACACTCAGCCCTTAACCCCAGTGTACAGAAAGTGTCAAAACGTGTTTTTCAGCAGAAATAAACATGTTTCTGCAAGTTTGGTCAACCCCATGTAAGTTATGGGGCAGTAACATCACACTTTTCAAAACGTGTTTTTCAGCCCGAAATAAACGCGTTTTTTCAGGCAACTGAATCTACTTGTAACAGCAAGGCTCAGAAGTGCCCACACACTCAGCCCTTAACCCCAGTGTACAGAAAGTGTCAAAACATGTTTTTCAGCAGAAATAAACATGTTTCTGCAAGTTTGGTCAACCCCATGTAAGTTATGGGGCAGTAACATCACACTTTTCAAAACGTGTTTTTCAGCCCGAAATAAACGCGTTTTTTCAGACAACTGAATCTCCTTGTAACAGCAAGCTTCAGAAGAGCCCACACACTCAGCCCTTAACCCCAGTGTACAGAAAGTGTCAAAACGTGTTTTTCAGCAGAAATAAACATGTTTCTGCAAGTTTGGTCAACCCCATGTAAGTTATGGGGCAGTAACATCACACTTTTCAAAACGTGTTTTTCAGCCCGAAATAAACGCGTTTTTTCAGGCAACTGAATCTCCTTGTAACAGCAAGCTTCAGAAGAGCCCACACACTCAGCCCTTAACCCCAGTGTACAGAAAGTGTCAAAACATGTTTTTCAGCAGAAATAAACATGTTTCTGCAAGTTTGGTCAACCCCATGTAAGTTATGGGGCAGTAACATCACACTTTTCAAAACGTGTTTTTCAGCCCGAAATAAACACGTTTTTTCAGGCAACTGAATCTCCTTGTAACAGCAAGCTTCAGAAGAGCCCACACACTCAGCCCTTAACCCCAGTGTACAGAAAGTGTCAAAACATGTTTTTCAGCAGAAATAAACATGTTTCTGCAAGTTTGGTCAACCCCATGTAAGTTATGGGGCAGTAACATCACTCTTTTCAAAACGTGTTTTTCAGCCCGAAATAAACGCGTTTTTTCAGGCAACTGAATCTACTTGTAAAACCAAGGCTCAGAAGTGCCCACACACTCAGCCCTTAACCCCAGTGTACAGAAAGTGTCAAAACGTGTTTTTCAGCAGAAATAAACATGTTTCTGCAAGTTTGGTCAACCCCATGTAAGTTATGGGGCAGTAACATCACACTTTTCAAAACGTGTTTTTCAGCCCGAAATAAACACGTTTTTTCAGGCTACTGAATCTCCTTGTAACAGCAAGCTTCAGAAGAGCCCACACACTCAGCCCTTAACCCCAGTGTACAGAAAGTGTCAAAACGTGTTTTTCAGCAGAAATAAACATGTTTCTGCAAGTTTGGTCAACCCCATGTAAGTTATGGGGCAGTAACATCACACTTTTCAAAACGTGTTTTTCAGCCCGAAATAAACGCGTTTTTTCAGACAACTGAATCTCCTTGTAACAGCAAGCTTCAGAAGAGCCCACACACTCAGCTCTTAACCCCAGTGTACAGAAAGTGTCAAAACGTGTTTTTCAGCAGAAATAAACATGTTTCTGCAAGTTTGGTCAACCCCATGTAAGTTATGGGGCAGTAACATCACACTTTTCAAAACGTGTTTTTCAGCCCGAAATAAACGCGTTTTTTCAGGCAACTGAATCTACTTGTAAAACCAAGGCTCAGAAGTGCCCACACACTCAGCCCTTAACCCCAGTGTACAGAAAGTGTCAAAACGTGTTTTTCAGCAGAAATAAACATGTTTCTGCAAGTTTGGTCAACCCCATGTAAGTTATGGGGCAGTAACATCACACTTTTCAAAACGTGTTTTTCAGCCCGAAATAAACACGTTTTTTCAGGCTACTGAATCTCCTTGTAACAGCAAGCTTCAGAAGAGCCCACACACTCAGCCCTTAACCCCAGTGTACAGAAAGTGTCAAAACATGTTTTTCAGCAGAAATAAACATGTTTCTGCAAGTTTGGTCAACCCCATGTAAGTTATGGGGCAGTAACATCACACTTTTCAAAACGTGTTTTTCAGCCCGAAATAAACGCGTTTTTTCAGACAACTGAATCTCCTTGTAACAGCAAGCTTCAGAAGAGCCCACACACTCAGCCCTTAACCCCAGTGTACAGAAAGTGTCAAAACGTGTTTTTCAGCAGAAATAAACACGTTTCTGCAAGTTTGGTCAACCCCATGTAAGTTATGGGGCAGTAACATCACACTTTTCAAAACGTGTTTTTCAGCCCTAATAAACGCGTTTTTTCAGGCAACTGAATCTACTTGTAACAGCAAGGCTCAGAAGTGCCCACACACTCAGCCCTTAACCCCAGTGTACAGAAAGTGTCAAAACATGTTTTTCAGCAGAAATAAACATGTTTCTGCAAGTTTGGTCAACCCCATGTAAGTTATGGGGCAGTAACATCACACTTTTCAAAACGTGTTTTTCAGCCCGAAATAAACGCGTTTTTTCAGACAACTGAATCTCCTTGTAACAGCAAGCTTCAGAAGAGCCCACACACTCAGCCCTTAACCCCAGTGTACAGAAAGTGTCAAAACGTGTTTTTCAGCAGAAATAAACATGTTTCTGCAAGTTTGGTCAACCCCATGTAAGTTATGGGGCAGTAACATCACACTTTTCAAAACGTGTTTTTCAGCCCGAAATAAACACGTTTTTTCAGGCTACTGAATCTCCTTGTAACAGCAAGCTTCAGAAGAGCCCACACACTCAGCCCTTAACCCCAGTGTACAGAAAGTGTCAAAACATGTTTTTCAGCAGAAATAAACATGTTTCTGCAAGTTTGGTCAACCCCATGTAAGTTATGGGGCAGTAACATCACACTTTTCAAAACGTGTTTTTCAGCCCGAAATAAACGCGTTTTTTCAGACAACTGAATCTCCTTGTAACAGCAAGCTTCAGAAGAGCCCACACACTCAGCCCTTAACCCCAGTGTACAGAAAGTGTCAAAACGTGTTTTTCAGCAGAAATAAACATGTTTCTGCAAGTTTGGTCAACCCCATGTAAGTTATGGGGCAGTAACATCACACTTTTCAAAACGTGTTTTTCAGCCCTAATAAACGCGTTTTTTCAGGCAACTGAATCTACTTGTAACAGCAAGGCTCAGAAGTGCCCACACACTCAGCCCTTAACCCCAGTGTACAGAAAGTGTCAAAACATGTTTTTCAGCAGAAATAAACATGTTTCTGCAAGTTTGGTCAACCCCATGTAAGTTATGGGGCAGTAACATCACACTTTTCAAAACGTGTTTTTCAGCCCGAAATAAACGCGTTTTTTCAGACAACTGAATCTCCTTGTAACAGCAAGCTTCAGAAGAGCCCACACACTCAGCCCTTAACCCCAGTGTACAGAAAGTGTCAAAACATGTTTTTCAGCAGAAATAAACATGTTTCTGCAAGTTTGGTCAACCCCATGTAAGTTATGGGGCAGTAACATCACTCTTTTCAAAACGTGTTTTTCAGCCCGAAATAAACGCGTTTTTTCAGGCAACTGAATCTACTTGTAAAACCAAGGCTCAGAAGTGCCCACACACTCAGCCCTTAACCCCAGTGTACAGAAAGTGTCAAAACGTGTTTTTCAGCAGAAATAAACATGTTTCTGCATGTTTGGTCAACCCCATGTAAGTTATGGGGCAGTAACATCACACTTTTCAAAACGTGTTTTTCAGCCCGAAATAAACACGTTTTTTAAGGCTACTGAATCTCCTTGTAACAGCAAGCTTCAGAAGAGCCCACACACTCAGCCCTTAACCCCAGTGTACAGAAAGTGTCAAAACATGTTTTTCAGCAGAAATAAACATGTTTCTGCAAGTTTGGTCAACCCCATGTAAGTTATGGGGCAGTAACATCACACTTTTCAAAACGTGTTTTTCAGCCCGCAATAAACACGTTTTTTCAGGCAACTGAATCTCCTTGTAACAGCAAGCTTCAGAAGAGCCCACACACTCAGCCCTTAACCCCAGTGTACAGAAAGTGTCAAAACGTGTTTTTCAGCAGAAATAAACATGTTTCTGCAAGTTTGGTCAACCCCATGTAAGTTATGGGGCAGTAACATCACACTTTTCAAAACGTGTTTTTCAGCCCGAAATAAACGCGTTTTTTCAGACAACTGAATCTCCTTGTAACAGCAAGCTTCAGAAGAGCCCACACACTCAGCCCTTAACCCCAGTGTACAGAAAGTGTCAAAACGTGTTTTTCAGCAGAAATAAACATGTTTCTGCAAGTTTGGTCAACCCCATGTAAGTTATGGGGCAGTAACATCACACTTTTCAAAACGTGTTTTTCAGCCCGAAATAAACGCGTTTTTTCAGGCAACTGAATCTACTTGTAACAGCAAGGCTCAGAAGTGCCCACACACTCAGCCCTTAACCCCAGTGTACAGAAAGTGTCAAAACATGTTTTTCAGCAGAAATAAACATGTTTCTGCAAGTTTGGTCAACCCCATGTAAGTTATGGGGCAGTAACATCACACTTTTCAAAACGTGTTTTTCAGCCCGAAATAAACGCGTTTTTTCAGACAACTGAATCTCCTTGTAACAGCAAGCTTCAGAAGAGCCCACACACTCAGCCCTTAACCCCAGTGTACAGAAAGTGTCAAAACGTGTTTTTCAGCAGAAATAAACATGTTTCTGCAAGTTTGGTCAACCCCATGTAAGTTATGGGGCAGTAACATCACACTTTTCAAAACGTGTTTTTCAGCCCGAAATAAACGCGTTTTTTCAGGCAACTGAATCTCCTTGTAACAGCAAGCTTCAGAAGAGCCCACACACTCAGCCCTTAACCCCAGTGTACAGAAAGTGTCAAAACATGTTTTTCAGCAGAAATAAACATGTTTCTGCAAGTTTGGTCAACCCCATGTAAGTTATGGGGCAGTAACATCACACTTTTCAAAACGTGTTTTTCAGCCCGAAATAAACACGTTTTTTCAGGCAACTGAATCTCCTTGTAACAGCAAGCTTCAGAAGAGCCCACACACTCAGCCCTTAACCCCAGTGTACAGAAAGTGTCAAAACATGTTTTTCAGCAGAAATAAACATGTTTCTGCAAGTTTGGTCAACCCCATGTAAGTTATGGGGCAGTAACATCACTCTTTTCAAAACGTGTTTTTCAGCCCGAAATAAACGCGTTTTTTCAGGCAACTGAATCTACTTGTAAAACCAAGGCTCAGAAGTGCCCACACACTCAGCCCTTAACCCCAGTGTACAGAAAGTGTCAAAACGTGTTTTTCAGCAGAAATAAACATGTTTCTGCAAGTTTGGTCAACCCCATGTAAGTTATGGGGCAGTAACATCACACTTTTCAAAACGTGTTTTTCAGCCCGAAATAAACACGTTTTTTCAGGCTACTGAATCTCCTTGTAACAGCAAGCTTCAGAAGAGCCCACACACTCAGCCCTTAACCCCAGTGTACAGAAAGTGTCAAAACATGTTTTTCAGCAGAAATAAACATGTTTCTGCAAGTTTGGTCAACCCCATGTAAGTTATGGGGCAGTAACATCACACTTTTCAAAACGTGTTTTTCAGCCCGCAATAAACACGTTTTTTCAGGCAACTGAATCTCCTTGTAACAGCAAGCTTCAGAAGAGCCCACACACTCAGCCCTTAACCCCAGTGTACAGAAAGTGTCAAAACGTGTTTTTCAGCAGAAATAAACATGTTTCTGCAAGTTTGGTCAACCCCATGTAAGTTATGGGGCAGTAACATCACACTTTTCAAAACGTGTTTTTCAGCCCGAAATAAACGCGTTTTTTCAGACAACTGAATCTCCTTGTAACAGCAAGCTTCAGAAGAGCCCACACACTCAGCCCTTAACCCCAGTGTACAGAAAGTGTCAAAACGTGTTTTTCAGCAGAAATAAACATGTTTCTGCAAGTTTGGTCAACCCCATGTAAGTTATGGGGCAGTAACATCACACTTTTCAAAACGTGTTTTTCAGCCCGAAATAAACGCGTTTTTTCAGGCAACTGAATCTACTTGTAACAGCAAGGCTCAGAAGTGCCCACACACTCAGCCCTTAACCCCAGTGTACAGAAAGTGTCAAAACATGTTTTTCAGCAGAAATAAACATGTTTCTGCAAGTTTGGTCAACCCCATGTAAGTTATGGGGCAGTAACATCACACTTTTCAAAACGTGTTTTTCAGCCCGAAATAAACGCGTTTTTTCAGACAACTGAATCTCCTTGTAACAGCAAGCTTCAGAAGAGCCCACACACTCAGCCCTTAACCCCAGTGTACAGAAAGTGTCAAAACGTGTTTTTCAGCAGAAATAAACATGTTTCTGCAAGTTTGGTCAACCCCATGTAAGTTATGGGGCAGTAACATCACACTTTTCAAAACGTGTTTTTCAGCCCGAAATAAACGCGTTTTTTCAGGCAACTGAATCTACTTGTAACAGCAAGGCTCAGAAGTGCCCACACACTCAGCCCTTAACCCCAGTGTACAGAAAGTGTCAAAACATGTTTTTCAGCAGAAATAAACATGTTTCTGCAAGTTTGGTCAACCCCATGTAAGTTATGGGGCAGTAACATCACACTTTTCAAAACGTGTTTTTCAGCCCGATATAAACACGTTTTTTCAGGCAACTGAATCTCCTTGTAACAGCAAGCTTCAGAAGAGCCCACACACTCAGCCCTTAACCCCAGTGTACAGAAAGTGTCAAAACATGTTTTTCAGCAGAAATAAACATGTTTCTGCAAGTTTGGTCAACCCCATGTAAGTTATGGGGCAGTAACATCACACTTTTCAAAACGTGTTTTTCAGCCCGAAATAAACAAGTTTTTTCAGGCAACTGAATCTCCTTGTAACAGCAAGCTTCAGAAGAGCCCACACACTCAGCCCTTAACCCCAGTGTACAGAAAGTGTCAAAACGTGTTTTTCAGCAGAAATAAACATGTTTCTGCAAGTTTGGTCAACCCCATGTAAGTTATGGGGCAGTAACATCACACTTTTCAAAACGTGTTTTTCAGCCCGAAATAAACGCGTTTTTTCAGGCAACTGAATCTCCTTGTAACAGCAAGGCTCAGAAGTGCCCACACACTCAGCCCTTAACCCCAGTGTACAGAAAGTGTCAAAACATGTTTTTCAGCAGAAATAAACATGTTTCTGCAAGTTTGGTCAACCCCATGTAAGTTATGGGGCAGTAACATCACACTTTTCAAAACGTGTTTTTCAGCCCGAAATAAACGCGTTTTTTCAGACAACTGAATCTCCTTGTAACAGCAAGCTTCAGAAGAGCCCACACACTCAGCCCTTAACCCCAGTGTACAGAAAGTGTCAAAACGTGTTTTTCAGCAGAAATAAACATGTTTCTGCAAGTTTGGTCAACCCCATGTAAGTTATGGGGCAGTAACATCACACTTTTCAAAACGTGTTTTTCAGCCCGAAATAAACGCGTTTTTTCAGGCAACTGAATCTACTTGTAACAGCAAGGCTCAGAAGTGCCCACACACTCAGCCCTTAACCCCAGTGTACAGAAAGTGTCAAAACATGTTTTTCAGCAGAAATAAACATGTTTCTGCAAGTTTGGTCAACCCCATGTAAGTTATGGGGCAGTAACATCACACTTTTCAAAACGTGTTTTTCAGCCCGAAATAAACACGTTTTTTCAGGCAACTGAATCTCCTTGTAACAGCAAGCTTCAGAAGAGCCCACACACTCAGCCCTTAACCCCAGTGTACAGAAAGTGTCAAAACATGTTTTTCAGCAGAAATAAACATGTTTCTGCAAGTTTGGTCAACCCCATGTAAGTTATGGGGCAGTAACATCACACTTTTCAAAACGTGTTTTTCAGCCCGAAATAAACAAGTTTTTTCAGGCAACTGAATCTCCTTGTAACAGCAAGCTTCAGAAGAGCCCACACACTCAGCCCTTAACCCCAGTGTACAGAAAGTGTCAAAACGTGTTTTTCAGCAGAAATAAACATGTTTCTGCAAGTTTGGTCAACCCCATGTAAGTTATGGGGCAGTAACATCACACTTTTCAAAACGTGTTTTTCAGCCCGAAATAAACGCGTTTTTTCAGGCAACTGAATCTCCTTGTAACAGCAAGGCTCAGAAGTGCCCACACACTCAGCCCTTAACCCCAGTGTACAGAAAGTGTCAAAACATGATTTTCAGCAGAAATAAACATGTTTCTGCAAGTTTGGTCAACCCCATGTAAGTTATGGGGCAGTAACATCACACTTTTCAAAACGTGTTTTTCAGCCCGAAATAAACGCGTTTTTTCAGTCAACTGAATCTCCTTGTAACAGCAAGCTTCAGAAGAGCCCACACACTAAGCCCTTAACCCCAGTGTACAGAAAGTGTCAAAACGTGTTTTTCAGCAGAAATAAACATGTTTCTGCAAGTTTGGTCAACCCCATGTAAGTTATGGGGCAGTAACATCACTCTTTTCAAAACGTGTTTTTCAGCCCGAAATAAACGCGTTTTTTCAGGCAACTGAATCTACTTGTAAAAGCAAGGCTCAGAAGTGCCCACACACTCAGCCCTTAACCCCAGTGTACAGAAAGTGTCAAAACGTGTTTTTCAGCAGAAATAAACATGTTTCTGCAAGTTTGGTCAACCCCATGTAAGTTATGGGGCAGTAACATCACTCTTTTCAAAACGTGTTTTTCAGCCCGAAATAAACGCGTTTTTTCAGGGAACTGAATCTACTTGTAAAAGCAAGGCTCAGAAGTGCCCACACACTCAGCCCTTAACCCCAGTGTACAGAAAGTGTCAAAAAACGTGTTTTTCAGCAGAAATAAACATGTTTCTGCAAGTTTGGTCAACCCCATGTAAGTTATGGGGCAGTAACATCACATTTTTCAAACGTGTTTTTCAGCCCGAAATAAACGCGTTTTTCTGACAACTGAATCTCCTTGTAACAGCAAGGCTCAGAAGAGCCCACACACTCAGCCCTTAACCCCAGTGTACAGAAAGTGTCAAAACGTGTTTTTCAGCAGAAATAAACATGTTTCTGCAAGTTTGGTCAACCCCATGTAAGTTATGGGGCAGTAACATCACACTTTTCAAAACGTGTTTTCAGCCCGAAATAAACACGTTTTTTCAGGCAACTGAATCTCCTTGTAACAGCAAGCTTCAGAAGAGCCCACACACTCAGCCCTTAACCCCAGTGTACAGAAAGTGTCAAAACATGTTTTTCAGCAGAAATAAACATGTTTCTGCAAGTTTGGTCAACCCCATGTAAGTTATGGGGCAGTAACATCACACTTTTCAAAACGTGTTTTTCAGCCCGAAATAAACACGTTTTTTCAGGCAACTGAATCTCCTTGTAACAGCAAGCTTCAGAAGAGCCCACACACTCAGCCCTTAACCCCAGTGTACAGAAAGTGTCAAAACATGTTTTTTCAGCAGAAATAAACATGTTTCTGCAAGTTTGGTCAACCCCATGTAAGTTATGGGGCAGTAACATCACTCTTTTCAAAACGTGTTTTTCAGCCCGAAATAAACGCGTTTTTTCAGGCAACTGAATCTACTTGTAAAACCAAGGCTCAGAAGTGCCCACACACTCAGCCCTTAACCCCAGTGTACAGAAAGTGTCAAAACGTGTTTTTCAGCAGAAATAAACATGTTTCTGCAAGTTTGGTCAACCCCATGTAAGTTATGGGGCAGTAACATCACACTTTTCAAAACGTGTTTTTCAGCCCGAAATAAACACGTTTTTTCAGGCAACTGAATCTCCTTGTAACAGCAAGCTTCAGAAGAGCCCACACACTCAGCCCTTAACCCCAGTGTACAGAAAGTGTCAAAACATGTTTTTCAGCAGAAATAAACATGTTTCTGCAAGTTTGGTCAACCCCATGTAAGTTATGGGGCAGTAACATCACACTTTTCAAAACGTGTTTTTCAGCCCGCAATAAACACGTTTTTTCAGGCAACTGAATCTCCTTGTAACAGCAAGCTTCAGAAGAGCCCACACACTCAGCCCTTAACCCCAGTGTACAGAAAGTGTCAAAACGTGTTTTTCAGCAGAAATAAACATGTTTCTGCAAGTTTGGTCAACCCCATGTAAGTTATGGGGCAGTAACATCACACTTTTCAAAACGTGTTTTTCAGCCCGAAATAAACGCGTTTTTTCAGACAACTGAATCTCCTTGTAACAGCAAGCTTCAGAAGAGCCCACACACTCAGCCCTTAACCCCAGTGTACAGAAAGTGTCAAAACGTGTTTTTCAGCAGAAATAAACATGTTTCTGCAAGTTTGGTCAACCCCATGTAAGTTATGGGGCAGTAACATCACACTTTTCAAAACGTGTTTTTCAGCCCGAAATAAACGCGTTTTTCAGGCAACTGAATCTACTTGTAACAGCAAGGCTCAGAAGTGCCCACACACTCAGCCCTTAACCCCAGTGTACAGAAAGTGTCAAAACATGTTTTTCAGCAGAAATAAACATGTTTCTGCAATTTTGGTCAACCCATGTAAGTTATGGGGCAGTAACATCACACTTTTCAAAACGTGTTTTTCAGCCCGAAATAAACGCGTTTTTTCAGACAACTGAATCTCCTTGTAACAGCAAGCTTCAGAAGAGCCCACACACTCAGCCCTTAACCCCAGTGTACAGAAAGTGTCAAAACGTGTTTTTCAGCAGAAATAAACATGTTTCTGCAAGTTTGGTCAACCCCATGTAAGTTATGGGGCAGTAACATCACACTTTTCAAAACGTGTTTTTCAGCCCGAAATAAACGCGTTTTTTCAGGCAACTGAATCTACTTGTAACAGCAAGGCTCAGAAGTGCCCACACACTCAGCCCTTAACCCCAGTGTACAGAAAGTGTCAAAACATGTTTTTCAGCAGAAATAAACATGTTTCTGCAAGTTTGGTCAACCCCATGTAAGTTATGGGGCAGTAACATCACACTTTTCAAAACGTGTTTTTCAGCCCGAAATAAACACGTTTTTTCAGGCAACTGAATCTCCTTGTAACAGCAAGCTTCAGAAGAGCCCACACACTCAGCCCTTAACCCCAGTGTACAGAAAGTGTCAAAACATGTTTTTCAGCAGAAATAAACATGTTTCTGCAAGTTTGGTCAACCCCATGTAAGTTATGGGGCAGTAACATCACACTTTTCAAAACGTGTTTTTCAGCCCGAAATAAACGCGTTTTTTCAGGCAACTGAATCTCCTTGTAACAGCAAGGCTCAGAAGTGCCCACACACTCAGCCCTTAACCCCAGTGTACAGAAAGTGTCAAAACATGTTTTTCAGCAGAAATAAACATGTTTCTGCAAGTTTGGTCAACCCCATGTAAGTTATGGGGCAGTAACATCACACTTTTCAAAACGTGTTTTTCAGCCCGAAATAAACGCGTTTTTTCAGACAACTGAATCTCCTTGTAACAGCAAGCTTCAGAAGAGCCCACACACTCAGCCCTTAACCCCAGTGTACAGAAAGTGTCAAAACGTGTTTTTCAGCAGAAATAAACATGTTTCTGCAAGTTTGGTCAACCCCATGTAAGTTATGGGGCAGTAACATCACACTTTTCAAAACGTGTTTTTCAGCCCGAAATAAACGCGTTTTTTCAGGCAACTGAATCTACTTGTAACAGCAAGGCTCAGAAGTGCCCACACACTCAGCCCTTAACCCCAGTGTACAGAAAGTGTCAAAACATGTTTTTCAGCAGAAATAAACATGTTTCTGCAAGTTTGGTCAACCCCATGTAAGTTATGGGGCAGTAACATCACACTTTTCAAAACGTGTTTTTCAGCCCGAAATAAACACGTTTTTTCAGGCAACTGAATCTCCTTGTAACAGCAAGCTTCAGAAGAGCCCACACACTCAGCCCTTAACCCCAGTGTACAGAAAGTGTCAAAACATGTTTTTCAGCAGAAATAAACATGTTTCTGCAAGTTTGGTCAACCCCATGTAAGTTATGGGGCAGTAACATCACACTTTTCAAAACGTGTTTTTCAGCCCGAAATAAACAAGTTTTTTCAGGCAACTGAATCTCCTTGTAACAGCAAGCTTCAGAAGAGCCCACACACTCAGCCCTTAACCCCAGTGTACAGAAAGTGTCAAAACGTGTTTTTCAGCAGAAATAAACATGTTTCTGCAAGTTTGGTCAACCCCATGTAAGTTATGGGGCAGTAACATCACACTTTTCAAAACGTGTTTTTCAGCCCGAAATAAACGCGTTTTTTCAGGCAACTGAATCTCCTTGTAACAGCAAGGCTCAGAAGTGCCCACACACTCAGCCCTTAACCCCAGTGTACAGAAAGTGTCAAAACATGATTTTCAGCAGAAATAAACATGTTTCTGCAAGTTTGGTCAACCCCATGTAAGTTATGGGGCAGTAACATCACACTTTTCAAAACGTGTTTTTCAGCCCGAAATAAACGCGTTTTTTCAGTCAACTGAATCTCCTTGTAACAGCAAGCTTCAGAAGAGCCCACACACTAAGCCCTTAACCCCAGTGTACAGAAAGTGTCAAAACGTGTTTTTCAGCAGAAATAAACATGTTTCTGCAAGTTTGGTCAACCCCATGTAAGTTATGGGGCAGTAACATCACTCTTTTCAAAATGTGTTTTTCAGCCCGAAATAAACGCGTTTTTTCAGGCAACTGAATCTACTTGTAAAAGCAAGGCTCAGAAGTGCCCACACACTCAGCCCTTAACCCCAGTGTACAGAAAGTGTCAAAACGTGTTTTTCAGCAGAAATAAACATGTTTCTGCAAGTTTGGTCAACCCCATGTAAGTTATGGGGCAGTAACATCACTCTTTTCAAAACGTGTTTTTCAGCCCGAAATAAACGCGTTTTTTCAGGGAACTGAATCTACTTGTAAAAGCAAGGCTCAGAAGTGCCCACACACTCAGCCCTTAACCCCAGTGTACAGAAAGTGTCAAAACGTGTTTTTCAGCAGAAATAAACATGTTTCTGCAAGTTTGGTCAACCCCATGTAAGTTATGGGGCAGTAACATCACATTTTTCAAAACGTGTTTTTCAGCCCGAAATAAACGCGTTTTTTCTGACAACTGAATCTCCTTGTAACAGCAAGGCTCAGAAGAGCCCACACACTCAGCCCTTAACCCCAGTGTACAGAAAGTGTCAAAACGTGTTTTTCAGCAGAAATAAACATGTTTCTGCAAGTTTGGTCAACCCCATGTAAGTTATGGGGCAGTAACATCACACTTTTCAAAACGTGTTTTTCAGCCCGAAATAAACACGTTTTTTCAGGCAACTGAATCTCCTTGTAACAGCAAGCTTCAGAAGAGCCCACACACTCAGCCCTTAACCCCAGTGTACAGAAAGTGTCAAAACGTGTTTTTCAGCAGAAATAAACATGTTTCTGCAAGTTTGGTCAACCCCATGTAAGTTATGGGGCAGTAACATCACTCTTTTCAAAACGTGTTTTTCAGCCCGAAATAAACGCGTTTTTTCAGGCAACTGAATCTACTTGTAAAAGCAAGGCTCAGAAGTGCCCACACACTCAGCCCTTAACCCCAGTGTACAGAAAGTGTCAAAACGTGTTTTTCAGCAGAAATAAACATGTTTCTGCAAGTTTGGTCAACCCCATGTAAGTTATGGGGCAGTAACATCACATTTTTCAAAACGTGTTTTTCAGCCCGAAATAAACGCGTTTTTTCAGACAACTGAATCTCCTTGTAACAGCAAGGCTCAGAAGAGCCCACACACTCAGCCCTTAACCCCAGTGTACAGAAAGTGTCAAAACGTGTTTTTCAGCAGAAATAAACATGTTTCTGCAAGTTTGGTCAACCCCATGTAAGTTATGGGGCAGTAACATCACACTTTTCAAAACTTTTTTTTCAGCCCGAAATAAACGCGTTTTTTCAGGCAACTGAATCTACTTGTAACAACAAGGCTCAGAAGTGCCCACACACTCAGCCCTTAACCCCAGTGTACAGAAAGTGTCAAAACATGTTTTTCAGCAGAAATAAACATGTTTCTGCAAGTTTGGTCAACCCCATGTAAGTTATGGGGCAGTAACATCACACTTTTCAAAACGTGTTTTTCAGCCCGAAATAAACACGTTTTTTCAGGCAACTGAATCTCCTTGTAACAGCAAGCTTCAGAAGAGCCCACACACTCAGCCCTTAACCCCAGTGTACAGAAAGTGTCAAAACATGTTTTTCAGCAGAAATAAACATGTTTCTGCAAGTTTGGTCAACCCCATGTAAGTTATGGGGCAGTAACATCACACTTTTCAAAACGTGTTTTTCAGCCCGAAATAAACAAGTTTTTTCAGGCAACTGAATCTCCTTGTAACAGCAAGCTTCAGAAGAGCCCACACACTCAGCCCTTAACCCCAGTGTACAGAAAGTGTCAAAACGTGTTTTTCAGCAGAAATAAACATGTTTCTGCAAGTTTGGTCAACCCCATGTAAGTTATGGGGCAGTAACATCACACTTTTCAAAACGTGTTTTTCAGCCCGAAATAAACGCGTTTTTTCAGGCAACTGAATCTCATTGTAACAGCAAGGCTCAGAAGTGCCCACACACTCAGCCCTTAACCCCAGTGTACAGAAAGTGTCAAAACATGATTTTCAGCAGAAATAAACATGTTTCTGCAAGTTTGGTCAACCCCATGTAAGTTATGGGGCAGTAACATCACACTTTTCAAAACGTGTTTTTCAGCCCGAAATAAACGCGTTTTTTCAGGCAACTGAATCTACTTGTAACAACAAGGCTCAGAAGTGCCCACACACTCAGCCCTTAACCCCAGTGTACAGAAAGTGTCAAAACATGTTTTTCAGCAGAAATAAACGTTTCTGCAAGTTTGGTCAACCCAATGTAAGTTATGGGGCAGTAACATCACACTTTTCAAAACGTGTTTTTCAGCCCGAAATAAACGCGTTTTTTCAGGCAACTGAATCTCCTTGTAACAGCAAGCTTCAGAAGAGCCCACACACTCAGCCCTTAACCCCAGTGTACAGAAAGTGTCAAAACATGTTTTTCAGCAGAAATAAACATGTTTCTGCAAGTTTGGTCAACCCCATGTAAGTTATGGGGCAGTAACATCACACTTTTCAAAACGTGTTTTTCAGCCCGAAATAAACACGTTTTTTCAGGCAACTGAATCTCCTTGTAACAGCAAGCTTCAGAAGAGCCCACACACTCAGCCCTTAACCCCAGTGTACAGAAAGTGTCAAAACATGTTTTTCAGCAGAAATAAACATGTTTCTGCAAGTTTGGTCAACCCCATGTAAGTTATGGGGCAGTAACATCACTCTTTTCAAAACGTGTTTTTCAGCCCGAAATAAACGCGTTTTTTCAGGCAACTGAATCTACTTGTAAAACCAAGGCTCAGAAGTGCCCACACACTCAGCCCTTAACCCCAGTGTACAGAAAGTGTCAAAACGTGTTTTTCAGCAGAAATAAACATGTTTCTGCAAGTTTGGTCAACCCCATGTAAGTTATGGGGCAGTAACATCACACTTTTCAAAACGTGTTTTTCAGCCCGAAATAAACACGTTTTTTCAGGCTACTGAATCTCCTTGTAACAGCAAGCTTCAGAAGAGCCCACACACTCAGCCCTTAACCCCAGTGTACAGAAAGTGTCAAAACATGTTTTTCAGCAGAAATAAACATGTTTCTGCAAGTTTGGTCAACCCCATGTAAGTTATGGGGCAGTAACATCACACTTTTCAAAACGTGTTTTTCAGCCCGAAATAAACACGTTTTTTCAGGCAACTGAATCTCCTTGTAACAGCAAGCTTCAGAAGAGCCCACACACTCAGCCCTTAACCCCAGTGTACAGAAAGTGTCAAAACGTGTTTTTCAGCAGAAATAAACATGTTTCTGCAAGTTTGGTCAACCCCATGTAAGTTATGGGGCAGTAACATCACACTTTTCAAAACGTGTTTTTCAGCCCGAAATAAACGCGTTTTTTCAGACAACTGAATCTCCTTGTAACAGCAAGCTTCAGAAGAGCCCACACACTCAGCCCTTAACCCCAGTGTACAGAAAGTGTCAAAACGTGTTTTTCAGCAGAAATAAACATGTTTCTGCAAGTTTGGTCAACCCCATGTAAGTTATGGGGCAGTAACATCACACTTTTCAAAACGTGTTTTTCAGCCCGAAATAAACGCGTTTTTTCAGGCAACTGAATCTACTTGTAAAACCAAGGCTCAGAAGTGCCCACACACTCAGCCCTTAACCCCAGTGTACAGAAAGTGTCAAAACGTGTTTTTCAGCAGAAATAAACATGTTTCTGCAAGTTTGGTCAACCCCATGTAAGTTATGGGGCAGTAACATCACACTTTTCAAAACGTGTTTTTCAGCCCGAAATAAACACGTTTTTTCAGACAACTGAATCTCCTTGTAACAGCAAGCTTCAGAAGAGCCCACACACTCAGCCCTTAACCCCAGTGTACAGAAAGTGTCAAAACATGTTTTTCAGCAGAAATAAACATGTTTCTGCAAGTTTGGTCAACCCCATGTAAGTTATGGGGCAGTAACATCACACTTTTCAAAACGTGTTTTTCAGCCCGAAATAAACGCGTTTTTTCAGGCAACTGAATCTACTTGTAACAACAAGGCTCAGAAGTGCCCACACACTCAGCCCTTAACCCCAGTGTACAGAAAGTGTCAAAACATGTTTTTCAGCAGAAATAAACATGTTTCTGCAAGTTTGGTCAACCCCATGTAAGTTATGGGGCAGTAACATCACACTTTTCAAAACGTGTTTTTCAGCCCGAAATAAACGCGTTTTTTCATGCAACTGAATCTCCTTGTAACAGCAAGCTTCAGAAGAGCCCACACACTCAGCCCTTAACCCCAGTGTACAGAAAGTGTCAAAACATGTTTTTCAGCAGAAATAAACATGTTTCTGCAAGTTTGGTCAACCCCATGTAAGTTATGGGGCAGTAACATCACACTTTTCAAAACGTGTTTTTCAGCCCGAAATAAACACGTTTTTTCAGGCAACTGAATCTCCTTGTAACAGCAAGCTTCAGAAGAGCCCACACACTCAGCCCTTAACCCCAGTGTACAGAAAGTGTCAAAACATGTTTTTCAGCAGAAATAAACATGTTTCTGCAAGTTTGGTCAACCCCATGTAAGTTATGGGGCAGTAACATCACTCTTTTCAAAACGTGTTTTTCAGCCCGAAATAAACGCGTTTTTTCAGGCAACTGAATCTACTTGTAAAACCAAGGCTCAGAAGTGCCCACACACTCAGCCCTTAACCCCAGTGTACAGAAAGTGTCAAAACGTTTTTTTCAGCAGAAATAAACATGTTTCTGCAAGTTTGGTCAACCCCATGTAAGTTATGGGGCAGTAACATCACACTTTTCAAAACGTGTTTTTCAGCCCGAAATAAACACGTTTTTTCAGGCTACTGAATCTCCTTGTAACAGCAAGCTTCAGAAGAGCCCACACACTCAGCCCTTAACCCCAGTGTACAGAAAGTGTCAAAACATGTTTTTCAGCAGAAATAAACATGTTTCTGCAAGTTTGGTCAACCCCATGTAAGTTATGGGGCAGTAACATCACACTTTTCAAAACGTGTTTTTCAGCCCGAAATAAACACGTTTTTTCAGGCAACTGAATCTCCTTGTAACAGCAAGCTTCAGAAGAGCCCACACACTCAGCCCTTAACCCCAGTGTACAGAAAGTGTCAAAACGTGTTTTTCAGCAGAAATAAACATGTTTCTGCAAGTTTGGTCAACCCCATGTAAGTTATGGGGCAGTAACATCACACTTTTCAAAACGTGTTTTTCAGCCCGAAATAAACGCGTTTTTTCAGACAACTGAATCTCCTTGTAACAGCAAGCTTCAGAAGAGCCCACACACTCAGCTCTTAACCCCAGTGTACAGAAAGTGTCAAAACGTGTTTTTCAGCAGAAATAAACATGTTTCTGCAAGTTTGGTCAACCCCATGTAAGTTATGGGGCAGTAACATCACACTTTTCAAAACGTGTTTTTCAGCCCGAAATAAACGCGTTTTTTCAGGCAACTGAATCTACTTGTAAAACCAAGGCTCAGAAGTGCCCACACACTCAGCCCTTAACCCCAGTGTACAGAAAGTGTCAAAACGTGTTTTTCAGCAGAAATAAACATGTTTCTGCAAGTTTGGTCAACCCCATGTAAGTTATGGGGCAGTAACATCACACTTTTCAAAACGTGTTTTTCAGCCCGAAATAAACACGTTTTTTCAGGCTACTGAATCTCCTTGTAACAGCAAGCTTCAGAAGAGCCCACACACTCAGCCCTTAACCCCAGTGTACAGAAAGTGTCAAAACATGTTTTTCAGCAGAAATAAACATGTTTCTGCAAGTTTGGTCAACCCCATGTAAGTTATGGGGCAGTAACATCACTCTTTTCAAAACGTGTTTTTCAGCCCGAAATAAACGCGTTTTTTCAGGCAACTGAATCTACTTGTAAAACCAAGGCTCAGAAGTGCCCACACACTCAGCCCTTAACCCCAGTGTACAGAAAGTGTCAAAACGTGTTTTTCAGCAGAAATAAACATGTTTCTGCAAGTTTGGTCAACCCCATGTAAGTTATGGGGCAGTAACATCACACTTTTCAAAACGTGTTTTTCAGCCCGAAATAAACACGTTTTTTCAGGCTACTGAATCTCCTTGTAACAGCAAGCTTCAGAAGAGCCCACACACTCAGCCCTTAACCCCAGTGTACAGAAAGTGTCAAAACATGTTTTTCAGCAGAAATAAACATGTTTCTGCAAGTTTGGTCAACCCCATGTAAGTTATGGGGCAGTAACATCACACTTTTCAAAACGTGTTTTTCAGCCCGCAATAAACACGTTTTTTCAGGCAACTGAATCTCCTTGTAACAGCAAGCTTCAGAAGAGCCCACACACTCAGCCCTTAACCCCAGTGTACAGAAAGTGTCAAAACGTGTTTTTCAGCAGAAATAAACATGTTTCTTCAAGTTTGGTCAACCCCATGTAAGTTATGGGGCAGTAACATCACACTTTTCAAAACGTGTTTTTCAGCCCGAAATAAACGCGTTTTTTCAGGCAACTGAATCTACTTGTAACAGCAAGGCTCAGAAGTGCCCACACACTCAGCCCTTAACCCCAGTGTACAGAAAGTGTCAAAACATGTTTTTCAGCAGAAATAAACATGTTTCTGCAAGTTTGGTCAACCCCATGTAAGTTATGGGGCAGTAACATCACACTTTTCAAAACGTGTTTTTCAGCCCGAAATAAACGCGTTTTTTCAGACAACTGAATCTCCTTGTAACAGCAAGCTTCAGAAGAGCCCACACACTCAGCCCTTAACCCCAGTGTACAGAAAGTGTCAAAACGTGTTTTTCAGCAGAAATAAACATGTTTCTGCAAGTTTGGTCAACCCCATGTAAGTTATGGGGCAGTAACATCACACTTTTCAAAACGTGTTTTTCAGCCCGAAATAAACGCGTTTTTTCAGGCAACTGAATCTACTTGTAACAGCAAGGCTCAGAAGTGCCCACACACTCAGCCCTTAACCCCAGTGTACAGAAAGTGTCAAAACATGTTTTTCAGCAGAAATAAACATGTTTCTGCAAGTTTGGTCAACCCCATGTAAGTTATGGGGCAGTAACATCACACTTTTCAAAACGTGTTTTTCAGCCCGAAATAAACACGTTTTTTCAGGCAACTGAATCTCCTTGTAACAGCAAGCTTCAGAAGAGCCCACACACTCAGCCCTTAACCCCAGTGTACAGAAAGTGTCAAAACATGTTTTTCAGCAGAAATAAACATGTTTCTGCAAGTTTGGTCAACCCCATGTAAGTTATGGGGCAGTAACATCACACTTTTCAAAACGTGTTTTTCAGCCCGAAATAAACAAGTTTTTTCAGGCAACTGAATCTCCTTGTAACAGCAAGCTTCAGAAGAGCCCACACACTCAGCCCTTAACCCCAGTGTACAGAAAGTGTCAAAACGTGTTTTTCAGCAGAAATAAACATGTTTCTGCAAGTTTGGTCAACCCCATGTAAGTTATGGGGCAGTAACATCACACTTTTCAAAACGTGTTTTTCAGCCCGAAATAAACGCGTTTTTTCAGGCAACTGAATCTCCTTGTAACAGCAAGGCTCAGAAGTGCCCACACACTCAGCCCTTAACCCCAGTGTACAGAAAGTGTCAAAACATGTTTTTCAGCAGAAATAAACATGTTTCTGCAAGTTTGGTCAACCCCATGTAAGTTATGGGGCAGTAACATCACACTTTTCAAAACGTGTTTTTCAGCCCGAAATAAACGCGTTTTTTCAGACAACTGAATCTCCTTGTAACAGCAAGCTTCAGAAGAGCCCACACACTCAGCCCTTAACCCCAGTGTACAGAAAGTGTCAAAACGTGTTTTTCAGCAGAAATAAACATGTTTCTGCAAGTTTGGTCAACCCCATGTAAGTTATGGGGCAGTAACATCACACTTTTCAAAACGTGTTTTTCAGCCCGAAATAAACGCGTTTTTTCAGGCAACTGAATCTCCTTGTAACAGCAAGCTTCAGAAGAGCCCACACACTCAGCCCTTAACCCCAGTGTACAGAAAGTGTCAAAACATGTTTTTCAGCAGAAATAAACATGTTTCTGCAAGTTTGGTCAACCCCATGTAAGTTATGGGGCAGTAACATCACACTTTTCAAAACGTGTTTTTCAGCCCGAAATAAACACGTTTTTTCAGGCAACTGAATCTCCTTGTAACAGCAAGCTTCAGAAGAGCCCACACACTCAGCCCTTAACCCCAGTGTACAGAAAGTGTCAAAACGTGTTTTTCAGCAGAAATAAACATGTTTCTGCAAGTTTGGTCAACCCCATGTAAGTTATGGGGCAGTAACATCACACTTTTCAAAACGTGTTTTTCAGCCCGAAATAAACGCGTTTTTTCAGACAACTGAATCTCCTTGTAACAGCAAGCTTCAGAAGAGCCCACACACTCAGCTCTTAACCCCAGTGTACAGAAAGTGTCAAAACGTGTTTTTCAGCAGAAATAAACATGTTTCTGCAAGTTTGGTCAACCCCATGTAAGTTATGGGGCAGTAACATCACACTTTTCAAAACGTGTTTTTCAGCCCGAAATAAACGCGTTTTTTCAGGCAACTGAATCTACTTGTAAAACCAAGGCTCAGAAGTGCCCACACACTCAGCCCTTAACCCCAGTGTACAGAAAGTGTCAAAACGTGTTTTTCAGCAGAAATAAACATGTTTCTGCAAGTTTGGTCAACCCCATGTAAGTTATGGGGCAGTAACATCACACTTTTCAAAACGTGTTTTTCAGCCCGAAATAAACACGTTTTTTCAGGCTACTGAATCTCCTTGTAACAGCAAGCTTCAGAAGAGCCCACACACTCAGCCCTTAACCCCAGTGTACAGAAAGTGTCAAAACATGTTTTTCAGCAGAAATAAACATGTTTCTGCAAGTTTGGTCAACCCCATGTAAGTTATGGGGCAGTAACATCACTCTTTTCAAAACGTGTTTTTCAGCCCGAAATAAACGCGTTTTTTCAGGCAACTGAATCTACTTGTAAAACCAAGGCTCAGAAGTGCCCACACACTCAGCCCTTAACCCCAGTGTACAGAAAGTGTCAAAACGTGTTTTTCAGCAGAAATAAACATGTTTCTGCAAGTTTGGTCAACCCCATGTAAGTTATGGGGCAGTAACATCACACTTTTCAAAACGTGTTTTTCAGCCCGAAATAAACGCGTTTTTTCAGGCAACTGAATCTACTTGTAAAACCAAGGCTCAGAAGTGCCCACACACTCAGCCCTTAACCCCAGTGTACAGAAAGTGTCAAAACGTGTTTTTCAGCAGAAATAAACATGTTTCTGCAAGTTTGGTCAACCCCATGTAAGTTATGGGGCAGTAACATCACACTTTTCAAAACGTGTTTTTCAGCCCGAAATAAACACGTTTTTTCAGACAACTGAATCTCCTTGTAACAGCAAGCTTCAGAAGAGCCCACACACTCAGCCCTTAACCCCAGTGTACAGAAAGTGTCAAAACATGTTTTTCAGCAGAAATAAACATGTTTCTGCAAGTTTGGTCAACCCCATGTAAGTTATGGGGCAGTAACATCACACTTTTCAAAACGTGTTTTTCAGCCCGAAATAAACGCGTTTTTTCAGGCAACTGAATCTACTTGTAACAACAAGGCTCAGAAGTGCCCACACACTCAGCCCTTAACCCCAGTGTACAGAAAGTGTCAAAACATGTTTTTCAGCAGAAATAAACATGTTTCTGCAAGTTTGGTCAACCCCATGTAAGTTATGGGGCAGTAACATCACACTTTTCAAAACGTGTTTTTCAGCCCGAAATAAACGCGTTTTTTCATGCAACTGAATCTCCTTGTAACAGCAAGCTTCAGAAGAGCCCACACACTCAGCCCTTAACCCCAGTGTACAGAAAGTGTCAAAACATGTTTTTCAGCAGAAATAAACATGTTTCTGCAAGTTTGGTCAACCCCATGTAAGTTATGGGGCAGTAACATCACACTTTTCAAAACGTGTTTTTCAGCCCGAAATAAACACGTTTTTTCAGGCAACTGAATCTCCTTGTAACAGCAAGCTTCAGAAGAGCCCACACACTCAGCCCTTAACCCCAGTGTACAGAAAGTGTCAAAACATGTTTTTCAGCAGAAATAAACATGTTTCTGCAAGTTTGGTCAACCCCATGTAAGTTATGGGGCAGTAACATCACTCTTTTCAAAACGTGTTTTTCAGCCCGAAATAAACGCGTTTTTTCAGGCAACTGAATCTACTTGTAAAACCAAGGCTCAGAAGTGCCCACACACTCAGCCCTTAACCCCAGTGTACAGAAAGTGTCAAAACGTTTTTTTCAGCAGAAATAAACATGTTTCTGCAAGTTTGGTCAACCCCATGTAAGTTATGGGGCAGTAACATCACACTTTTCAAAACGTGTTTTTCAGCCCGAAATAAACACGTTTTTTCAGGCTACTGAATCTCCTTGTAACAGCAAGCTTCAGAAGAGCCCACACACTCAGCCCTTAACCCCAGTGTACAGAAAGTGTCAAAACATGTTTTTCAGCAGAAATAAACATGTTTCTGCAAGTTTGGTCAACCCCATGTAAGTTATGGGGCAGTAACATCACACTTTTCAAAACGTGTTTTTCAGCCCGAAATAAACACGTTTTTTCAGGCAACTGAATCTCCTTGTAACAGCAAGCTTCAGAAGAGCCCACACACTCAGCCCTTAACCCCAGTGTACAGAAAGTGTCAAAACGTGTTTTTCAGCAGAAATAAACATGTTTCTGCAAGTTTGGTCAACCCCATGTAAGTTATGGGGCAGTAACATCACACTTTTCAAAACGTGTTTTTCAGCCCGAAATAAACGCGTTTTTTCAGACAACTGAATCTCCTTGTAACAGCAAGCTTCAGAAGAGCCCACACACTCAGCTCTTAACCCCAGTGTACAGAAAGTGTCAAAACGTGTTTTTCAGCAGAAATAAACATGTTTCTGCAAGTTTGGTCAACCCCATGTAAGTTATGGGGCAGTAACATCACACTTTTCAAAACGTGTTTTTCAGCCCGAAATAAACGCGTTTTTTCAGGCAACTGAATCTACTTGTAAAACCAAGGCTCAGAAGTGCCCACACACTCAGCCCTTAACCCCAGTGTACAGAAAGTGTCAAAACGTGTTTTTCAGCAGAAATAAACATGTTTCTGCAAGTTTGGTCAACCCCATGTAAGTTATGGGGCAGTAACATCACACTTTTCAAAACGTGTTTTTCAGCCCGAAATAAACACGTTTTTTCAGGCTACTGAATCTCCTTGTAACAGCAAGCTTCAGAAGAGCCCACACACTCAGCCCTTAACCCCAGTGTACAGAAAGTGTCAAAACATGTTTTTCAGCAGAAATAAACATGTTTCTGCAAGTTTGGTCAACCCCATGTAAGTTATGGGGCAGTAACATCACTCTTTTCAAAACGTGTTTTTCAGCCCGAAATAAACGCGTTTTTTCAGGCAACTGAATCTACTTGTAAAACCAAGGCTCAGAAGTGCCCACACACTCAGCCCTTAACCCCAGTGTACAGAAAGTGTCAAAACGTGTTTTTCAGCAGAAATAAACATGTTTCTGCAAGTTTGGTCAACCCCATGTAAGTTATGGGGCAGTAACATCACACTTTTCAAAACGTGTTTTTCAGCCCGAAATAAACACGTTTTTTCAGGCTACTGAATCTCCTTGTAACAGCAAGCTTCAGAAGAGCCCACACACTCAGCCCTTAACCCCAGTGTACAGAAAGTGTCAAAACATGTTTTTCAGCAGAAATAAACATGTTTCTGCAAGTTTGGTCAACCCCATGTAAGTTATGGGGCAGTAACATCACACTTTTCAAAACGTGTTTTTCAGCCCGCAATAAACACGTTTTTTCAGGCAACTGAATCTCCTTGTAACAGCAAGCTTCAGAAGAGCCCACACACTCAGCCCTTAACCCCAGTGTACAGAAAGTGTCAAAACGTGTTTTTCAGCAGAAATAAACATGTTTCTGCAAGTTTGGTCAACCCCATGTAAGTTATGGGGCAGTAACATCACACTTTTCAAAACGTGTTTTTCAGCCCGAAATAAACGCGTTTTTTCAGACAACTGAATCTCCTTGTAACAGCAAGCTTCAGAAGAGCCCACACACTCAGCCCTTAACCCCAGTGTACAGAAAGTGTCAAAACGTGTTTTTCAGCAGAAATAAACATGTTTCTGCAAGTTTGGTCAACCCCATGTAAGTTATGGGGCAGTAACATCACACTTTTCAAAACGTGTTTTTCAGCCCGAAATAAACGCGTTTTTTCAGGCAACTGAATCTACTTGTAACAGCAAGGCTCAGAAGTGCCCACACACTCAGCCCTTAACCCCAGTGTACAGAAAGTGTCAAAACATGTTTTTCAGCAGAAATAAACATGTTTCTGCAAGTTTGGTCAACCCCATGTAAGTTATGGGGCAGTAACATCACACTTTTCAAAACGTGTTTTTCAGCCCGAAATAAACGCGTTTTTTCAGACAACTGAATCTCCTTGTAACAGCAAGCTTCAGAAGAGCCCACACACTCAGCCCTTAACCCCAGTGTACAGAAAGTGTCAAAACGTGTTTTTCAGCAGAAATAAACATGTTTCTGCAAGTTTGGTCAACCCCATGTAAGTTATGGGGCAGTAACATCACACTTTTCAAAACGTGTTTTTCAGCCCGAAATAAACGCGTTTTTTCAGGCAACTGAATCTACTTGTAACAGCAAGGCTCAGAAGTGCCCACACACTCAGCCCTTAACCCCAGTGTACAGAAAGTGTCAAAACATGTTTTTCAGCAGAAATAAACATGTTTCTGCAAGTTTGGTCAACCCCATGTAAGTTATGGGGCAGTAACATCACACTTTTCAAAACGTGTTTTTCAGCCCGAAATAAACACGTTTTTTCAGGCAACTGAATCTCCTTGTAACAGCAAGCTTCAGAAGAGCCCACACACTCAGCCCTTAACCCCAGTGTACAGAAAGTGTCAAAACATGTTTTTCAGCAGAAATAAACATGTTTCTGCAAGTTTGGTCAACCCCATGTAAGTTATGGGGCAGTAACATCACACTTTTCAAAACGTGTTTTTCAGCCCGAAATAAACAAGTTTTTTCAGGCAACTGAATCTCCTTGTAACAGCAAGCTTCAGAAGAGCCCACACACTCAGCCCTTAACCCCAGTGTACAGAAAGTGTCAAAACGTGTTTTTCAGCAGAAATAAACATGTTTCTGCAAGTTTGGTCAACCCCATGTAAGTTATGGGGCAGTAACATCACACTTTTCAAAACGTGTTTTTCAGCCCGAAATAAACGCGTTTTTTCAGGCAACTGAATCTCCTTGTAACAGCAAGGCTCAGAAGTGCCCACACACTCAGCCCTTAACCCCAGTGTACAGAAAGTGTCAAAACATGTTTTTCAGCAGAAATAAACATGTTTCTGCAAGTTTGGTCAACCCCATGTAAGTTATGGGGCAGTAACATCACACTTTTCAAAACGTGTTTTTCAGCCCGAAATAAACGCGTTTTTTCAGACAACTGAATCTCCTTGTAACAGCAAGCTTCAGAAGAGCCCACACACTCAGCCCTTAACCCCAGTGTACAGAAAGTGTCAAAACGTGTTTTTCAGCAGAAATAAACATGTTTCTGCAAGTTTGGTCAACCCCATGTAAGTTATGGGGCAGTAACATCACACTTTTCAAAACGTGTTTTTCAGCCCGAAATAAACAAGTTTTTTCAGGCAACTGAATCTCCTTGTAACAGCAAGCTTCAGAAGAGCCCACACACTCAGCCCTTAACCCCAGTGTACAGAAAGTGTCAAAACGTGTTTTTCAGCAGAAATAAACATGTTTCTGCAAGTTTGGTCAACCCCATGTAAGTTATGGGGCAGTAACATCACACTTTTCAAAACGTGTTTTTCAGCCCGAAATAAACGCGTTTTTTCAGGCAACTGAATCTCCTTGTAACAGCAAGGCTCAGAAGTGCCCACACACTCAGCCCTTAACCCCAGTGTACAGAAAGTGTCAAAACATGATTTTCAGCAGAAATAAACATGTTTCTGCAAGTTTGGTCAACCCCATGTAAGTTATGGGGCAGTAACATCACACTTTTCAAAACGTGTTTTTCAGCCCGAAATAAACGCGTTTTTTCAGTCAACTGAATCTCCTTGTAACAGCAAGCTTCAGAAGAGCCCACACACTAAGCCCTTAACCCCAGTGTACAGAAAGTGTCAAAACGTGTTTTTCAGCAGAAATAAACATGTTTCTGCAAGTTTGGTCAACCCCATGTAAGTTATGGGGCAGTAACATCACTCTTTTCAAAACGTGTTTTTCAGCCCGAAATAAACGCGTTTTTTCAGGGAACTGAATCTACTTGTAAAAGCAAGGCTCAGAAGTGCCCACACACTCAGCCCTTAACCCCAGTGTACAGAAAGTGTCAAAACGTGTTTTTCAGCAGAAATAAACATGTTTCTGCAAGTTTGGTCAACCCCATGTAAGTTATGGGGCAGTAACATCACATTTTTCAAAACGTGTTTTTCAGCCCGAAATAAACGCGTTTTTTCAGACAACTGAATCTCCTTGTAACAGCAAGGCTCAGAAGAGCCCACACACTCAGCCCTTAACCCCAGTGTACAGAAAGTGTCAAAACGTGTTTTTCAGCAGAAATAAACATGTTTCTGCAAGTTTGGTCAACCCCATGTAAGTTATGGGGCAGTAACATCACACTTTTCAAAACGTGTTTTTCAGCCCGAAATAAACACGTTTTTTCAGGCAACTGAATCTCCTTGTAACAGCAAGCTTCAGAAGAGCCCACACACTCAGCCCTTAACCCCAGTGTACAGAAAGTGTCAAAACGTGTTTTTCAGCAGAAATAAACATGTTTCTGCAAGTTTGGTCAACCCCATGTAAGTTATGGGGCAGTAACATCACACTTTTCAAAACGTGTTTTTCAGCCCGAAATAAACACGTTTTTTCAGGCAACTGAATCTCCTTGTAACAGCAAGCTTCTGAAGAGCCCACACACTCAGCCCTTAACCCCAGTGTACAGAAAGTGTCAAAACGTGTTTTTCAGCAGAAATAAACATGTTTCTGCAAGTTTGGTCAACCCCATGTAAGTTATGGGGCAGTAACATCACTCTTTTCAAAACGTGTTTTTCAGCCCGAAATAAACGCGTTTTTTCAGGCAACTGAATCTACTTGTAAAAGCAAGGCTCAGAAGTGCCCACACACTCAGCCCTTAACCCCAGTGTACAGAAAGTGTCAAAACGTGTTTTTCAGCAGAAATAAACATGTTTCTGCAAGTTTGGTCAACCCCATGTAAGTTATGGGGCAGTAACATCACATTTTTCAAAACGTGTTTTTCAGCCCGAAATAAACGCGTTTTTTCAGACAACTGAATCTCCTTGTAACAGCAAGGCTCAGAAGAGCCCACACACTCAGCCCTTAACCCCAGTGTACAGAAAGTGTCAAAACGTGTTTTTCAGCAGAAATAAACATGTTTCTGCAAGTTTGGTCAACCCCATGTAAGTTATGGGGCAGTAACATCACACTTTTCAAAACTTTTTTTTCAGCCCGAAATAAACGCGTTTTTTCAGGCAACTGAATCTACTTGTAACAACAAGGCTCAGAAGTGCCCACACACTCAGCCCTTAACCCCAGTGTACAGAAAGTGTCAAAACATGTTTTTCAGCAGAAATAAACATGTTTCTGCAAGTTTGGTCAACCCCATGTAAGTTATGGGGCAGTAACATCACACTTTTCAAAACGTGTTTTTCAGCCCGAAATAAACACGTTTTTTCAGGCAACTGAATCTCCTTGTAACAGCAAGCTTCAGAAGAGCCCACACACTCAGCCCTTAACCCCAGTGTACAGAAAGTGTCAAAACATGTTTTTCAGCAGAAATAAACATGTTTCTGCAAGTTTGGTCAACCCCATGTAAGTTATGGGGCAGTAACATCACACTTTTCAAAACGTGTTTTTCAGCCCGAAATAAACAAGTTTTTTCAGGCAACTGAATCTCCTTGTAACAGCAAGCTTCAGAAGAGCCCACACACTCAGCCCTTAACCCCAGTGTACAGAAAGTGTCAAAACGTGTTTTTCAGCAGAAATAAACATGTTTCTGCAAGTTTGGTCAACCCCATGTAAGTTATGGGGCAGTAACATCACACTTTTCAAAACGTGTTTTTCAGCCCGAAATAAACGCGTTTTTTCAGGCAACTGAATCTCATTGTAACAGCAAGGCTCAGAAGTGCCCACACACTCAGCCCTTAACCCCAGTGTACAGAAAGTGTCAAAACATGATTTTCAGCAGAAATAAACATGTTTCTGCAAGTTTGGTCAACCCCATGTAAGTTATGGGGCAGTAACATCACACTTTTCAAAACGTGTTTTTCAGCCCGAAATAAACGCGTTTTTTCAGGCAACTGAATCTACTTGTAACAACAAGGCTCAGAAGTGCCCACACACTCAGCCCTTAACCCCAGTGTACAGAAAGTGTCAAAACATGTTTTTCAGCAGAAATAAACGTTTCTGCAAGTTTGGTCAACCCAATGTAAGTTATGGGGCAGTAACATCACACTTTTCAAAACGTGTTTTTCAGCCCGAAATAAACGCGTTTTTTCAGGCAACTGAATCTCCTTGTAACAGCAAGCTTCAGAAGAGCCCACACACTCAGCCCTTAACCCCAGTGTACAGAAAGTGTCAAAACATGTTTTTCAGCAGAAATAAACATGTTTCTGCAAGTTTGGTCAACCCCATGTAAGTTATGGGGCAGTAACATCACACTTTTCAAAACGTGTTTTTCAGCCCGAAATAAACACGTTTTTTCAGGCAACTGAATCTCCTTGTAACAGCAAGCTTCAGAAGAGCCCACACACTCAGCCCTTAACCCCAGTGTACAGAAAGTGTCAAAACATGTTTTTCAGCAGAAATAAACATGTTTCTGCAAGTTTGGTCAACCCCATGTAAGTTATGGGGCAGTAACATCACTCTTTTCAAAACGTGTTTTTCAGCCCGAAATAAACGCGTTTTTTCAGGCAACTGAATCTACTTGTAAAACCAAGGCTCAGAAGTGCCCACACACTCAGCCCTTAACCCCAGTGTACAGAAAGTGTCAAAACGTGTTTTTCAGCAGAAATAAACATGTTTCTGCAAGTTTGGTCAACCCCATGTAAGTTATGGGGCAGTAACATCACACTTTTCAAAACGTGTTTTTCAGCCCGAAATAAACACGTTTTTTCAGGCTACTGAATCTCCTTGTAACAGCAAGCTTCAGAAGAGCCCACACACTCAGCCCTTAACCCCAGTGTACAGAAAGTGTCAAAACGTGTTTTTCAGCAGAAATAAACATGTTTCTGCAAGTTTGGTCAACCCCATGTAAGTTATGGGGCAGTAACATCACACTTTTCAAAACGTGTTTTTCAGCCCGAAATAAACACGTTTTTTCAGACAACTGAATCTCCTTGTAACAGCAAGCTTCAGAAGAGCCCACACACTCAGCCCTTAACCCCAGTGTACAGAAAGTGTCAAAACATGTTTTTCAGCAGAAATAAACATGTTTCTGCAAGTTTGGTCAACCCCATGTAAGTTATGGGGCAGTAACATCACACTTTTCAAAACGTGTTTTTCAGCCCGAAATAAACGCGTTTTTTCAGGCAACTGAATCTACTTGTAACAACAAGGCTCAGAAGTGCCCACACACTCAGCCCTTAACCCCAGTGTACAGAAAGTGTCAAAACATGTTTTTCAGCAGAAATAAACATGTTTCTGCAAGTTTGGTCAACCCCATGTAAGTTATGGGGCAGTAACATCACACTTTTCAAAACGTGTTTTTCAGCCCGAAATAAACGCGTTTTTTCATGCAACTGAATCTCCTTGTAACAGCAAGCTTCAGAAGAGCCCACACACTCAGCCCTTAACCCCAGTGTACAGAAAGTGTCAAAACATGTTTTTCAGCAGAAATAAACATGTTTCTGCAAGTTTGGTCAACCCCATGTAAGTTATGGGGCAGTAACATCACACTTTTCAAAACGTGTTTTTCAGCCCGAAATAAACACGTTTTTTCAGGCAACTGAATCTCCTTGTAACAGCAAGCTTCAGAAGAGCCCACACACTCAGCCCTTAACCCCAGTGTACAGAAAGTGTCAAAACATGTTTTTCAGCAGAAATAAACATGTTTCTGCAAGTTTGGTCAACCCCATGTAAGTTATGGGGCAGTAACATCACTCTTTTCAAAACGTGTTTTTCAGCCCGAAATAAACGCGTTTTTTCAGGCAACTGAATCTACTTGTAAAACCAAGGCTCAGAAGTGCCCACACACTCAGCCCTTAACCCCAGTGTACAGAAAGTGTCAAAACGTTTTTTTCAGCAGAAATAAACATGTTTCTGCAAGTTTGGTCAACCCCATGTAAGTTATGGGGCAGTAACATCACACTTTTCAAAACGTGTTTATCAGCCCGAAATAAACACGTTTTTTCAGGCAACTGAATCTCCTTGTAACAGCAAGCTTCAGAAGAGCCCACACACTCAGCCCTTAACCCCAGTGTACAGAAAGTGTCAAAACGTGTTTTTCAGCAGAAATAAACATGTTTCTGCAAGTTTGGTCAACCCCATGTAAGTTATGGGGCAGTAACATCACACTTTTCAAAATGTGTTTTTCAGCCCGAAATAAACGCGTTTTTTCAGACAACTGAATCTCCTTGTAACAGCAAGCTTCAGAAGAGCCCACACACTCAGCTCTTAACCCCAGTGTACAGAAAGTGTCAAAACGTGTTTTTCAGCAGAAATAAACATGTTTCTGCAAGTTTGGTCAACCCCATGTAAGTTATGGGGCAGTAACATCACACTTTTCAAAACGTGTTTTTCAGCCCGAAATAAACGCGTTTTTTCAGGCAACTGAATCTACTTGTAAAACCAAGGCTCAGAAGTGCCCACACACTCAGCCCTTAACCCCAGTGTACAGAAAGTGTCAAAACGTGTTTTTCAGCAGAAATAAACATGTTTCTGCAAGTTTGGTCAACCCCATGTAAGTTATGGGGCAGTAACATCACACTTTTCAAAACGTGTTTTTCAGCCCGAAATAAACACGTTTTTTCAGGCAACTGAATCTCCTTGTAACAGCAAGCTTCAGAAGAGCCCACACACTCAGCCCTTAACCCCAGTGTACAGAAAGTGTCAAAACGTGTTTTTCAGCAGAAATAAACATGTTTCTGCAAGTTTGGTCAACCCCATGTAAGTTATGGGGCAGTAACATCACACTTTTCAAAACGTGTTTTTCAGCCCGAAATAAACACGTTTTTTCAGGCAACTGAATCTCCTTGTAACAGCAAGCTTCAGAAGAGCCCACACACTCAGCCCTTAACCCCAGTGTACAGAAAGTGTCAAAACGTGTTTTTCAGCAGAAATAAACATGTTTCTGCAAGTTTGGTCAACCCCATGTAAGTTATGGGGCAGTAACATCACTCTTTTCAAAACGTGTTTTTCAGCCCGAAATAAACGCGTTTTTTCAGGCAACTGAATCTACTTGTAAAAGCAAGGCTCAGAAGTGCCCACACACTCAGCCCTTAACCCCAGTGTACAGAAAGTGTCAAAACGTGTTTTTCAGCAGAAATAAACATGTTTCTGCAAGTTTGGTCAACCCCATGTAAGTTATGGGGCAGTAACATCACATTTTTCAAAACGTGTTTTTCAGCCCGAAATAAACGCGTTTTTTCAGACAACTGAATCTCCTTGTAACAGCAAGGCTCAGAAGAGCCCACACACTCAGCCCTTAACCCCAGTGTACAGAAAGTGTCAAAACGTGTTTTTCAGCAGAAATAAACATGTTTCTGCAAGTTTGGTCAACCCCATGTAAGTTATGGGGCAGTAACATCACACTTTTCAAAACTTTTTTTTCAGCCCGAAATAAACGCGTTTTTTCAGGCAACTGAATCTACTTGTAACAACAAGGCTCAGAAGTGCCCACACACTCAGCCCTTAACCCCAGTGTACAGAAAGTGTCAAAACATGTTTTTCAGCAGAAATAAACATGTTTCTGCAAGTTTGGTCAACCCCATGTAAGTTATGGGGCAGTAACATCACACTTTTCAAAACGTGTTTTTCAGCCCGAAATAAACACGTTTTTTCAGGCAACTGAATCTCCTTGTAACAGCAAGCTTCAGAAGAGCCCACACACTCAGCCCTTAACCCCAGTGTACAGAAAGTGTCAAAACATGTTTTTCAGCAGAAATAAACATGTTTCTGCAAGTTTGGTCAACCCCATGTAAGTTATGGGGCAGTAACATCACACTTTTCAAAA
Source organism: Lepisosteus oculatus (assembly GCF_040954835.1). Lineage (NCBI taxonomy): Eukaryota > Metazoa > Chordata > Actinopteri > Semionotiformes > Lepisosteidae > Lepisosteus > Lepisosteus oculatus. The sequence goes on from NW_027167684.1 coordinate 199,512, forward strand.
CGTGTTTTTCAGCCCGAAATAAACAAGTTTTTTCAGGCAACTGAATCTCCTTGTAACAGCAAGCTTCAGAAGAGCCCACACACTCAGCCCTTAACCCCAGTGTACAGAAAGTGTCAAAACGTGTTTTTCAGCAGAAATAAACATGTTTCTGCAAGTTTGGTCAACCCCATGTAAGTTATGGGGCAGTAACATCACACTTTTCAAAACGTGTTTTTCAGCCCGAAATAAACGCGTTTTTTCAGGCAACTGAATCTCATTGTAACAGCAAGGCTCAGAAGTGCCCACACACTCAGCCCTTAACCCCAGTGTACAGAAAGTGTCAAAACATGATTTTCAGCAGAAATAAACATGTTTCTGCAAGTTTGGTCAACCCCATGTAAGTTATGGGGCAGTAACATCACACTTTTCAAAACGTGTTTTTCAGCCCGAAATAAACGCGTTTTTTCAGGCAACTGAATCTACTTGTAACAACAAGGCTCAGAAGTGCCCACACACTCAGCCCTTAACCCCAGTGTACAGAAAGTGTCAAAACATGTTTTTCAGCAGAAATAAACGTTTCTGCAAGTTTGGTCAACCCAATGTAAGTTATGGGGCAGTAACATCACACTTTTCAAAACGTGTTTTTCAGCCCGAAATAAACGCGTTTTTTCAGGCAACTGAATCTCCTTGTAACAGCAAGCTTCAGAAGAGCCCACACACTCAGCCCTTAACCCCAGTGTACAGAAAGTGTCAAAACATGTTTTTCAGCAGAAATAAACATGTTTCTGCAAGTTTGGTCAACCCCATGTAAGTTATGGGGCAGTAACATCACACTTTTCAAAACGTGTTTTTCAGCCCGAAATAAACACGTTTTTTCAGGCAACTGAATCTCCTTGTAACAGCAAGCTTCAGAAGAGCCCACACACTCAGCCCTTAACCCCAGTGTACAGAAAGTGTCAAAACATGTTTTTCAGCAGAAATAAACATGTTTCTGCAAGTTTGGTCAACCCCATGTAAGTTATGGGGCAGTAACATCACTCTTTTCAAAACGTGTTTTTCAGCCCGAAATAAACGCGTTTTTTCAGGCAACTGAATCTACTTGTAAAACCAAGGCTCAGAAGTGCCCACACACTCAGCCCTTAACCCCAGTGTACAGAAAGTGTCAAAACGTGTTTTTCAGCAGAAATAAACATGTTTCTGCAAGTTTGGTCAACCCCATGTAAGTTATGGGGCAGTAACATCACACTTTTCAAAACGTGTTTTTCAGCCCGAAATAAACACGTTTTTTCAGACAACTGAATCTCCTTGTAACAGCAAGCTTCAGAAGAGCCCACACACTCAGCCCTTAACCCCAGTGTACAGAAAGTGTCAAAACATGTTTTTCAGCAGAAATAAACATGTTTCTGCAAGTTTGGTCAACCCCATGTAAGTTATGGGGCAGTAACATCACACTTTTCAAAACGTGTTTTTCAGCCCGAAATAAACGCGTTTTTTCAGGCAACTGAATCTACTTGTAACAACAAGGCTCAGAAGTGCCCACACACTCAGCCCTTAACCCCAGTGTACAGAAAGTGTCAAAACATGTTTTTCAGCAGAAATAAACATGTTTCTGCAAGTTTGGTCAACCCCATGTAAGTTATGGGGCAGTAACATCACACTTTTCAAAACGTGTTTTTCAGCCCGAAATAAACGCGTTTTTTCATGCAACTGAATCTCCTTGTAACAGCAAGCTTCAGAAGAGCCCACACACTCAGCCCTTAACCCCAGTGTACAGAAAGTGTCAAAACATGTTTTTCAGCAGAAATAAACATGTTTCTGCAAGTTTGGTCAACCCCATGTAAGTTATGGGGCAGTAACATCACACTTTTCAAAACGTGTTTTTCAGCCCGAAATAAACACGTTTTTTCAGGCAACTGAATCTCCTTGTAACAGCAAGCTTCAGAAGAGCCCACACACTCAGCCCTTAACCCCAGTGTACAGAAAGTGTCAAAACATGTTTTTCAGCAGAAATAAACATGTTTCTGCAAGTTTGGTCAACCCCATGTAAGTTATGGGGCAGTAACATCACTCTTTTCAAAACGTGTTTTTCAGCCCGAAATAAACGCGTTTTTTCAGGCAACTGAATCTACTTGTAAAACCAAGGCTCAGAAGTGCCCACACACTCAGCCCTTAACCCCAGTGTACAGAAAGTGTCAAAACGTTTTTTTCAGCAGAAATAAACATGTTTCTGCAAGTTTGGTCAACCCCATGTAAGTTATGGGGCAGTAACATCACACTTTTCAAAACGTGTTTTTCAGCCCGAAATAAACACGTTTTTTCAGGCAACTGAATCTCCTTGTAACAGCAAGCTTCAGAAGAGCCCACACACTCAGCCCTTAACCCCAGTGTACAGAAAGTGTCAAAACGTGTTTTTCAGCAGAAATAAACATGTTTCTGCAAGTTTGGTCAACCCCATGTAAGTTATGGGGCAGTAACATCACACTTTTCAAAACGTGTTTTTCAGCCCGAAATAAACGCGTTTTTTCAGACAACTGAATCTCCTTGTAACAGCAAGCTTCAGAAGAGCCCACACACTCAGCTCTTAACCCCAGTGTACAGAAAGTGTCAAAACGTGTTTTTCAGCAGAAATAAACATGTTTCTGCAAGTTTGGTCAACCCCATGTAAGTTATGGGGCAGTAACATCACACTTTTCAAAACGTGTTTTTCAGCCCGAAATAAACGCGTTTTTTCAGGCAACTGAATCTACTTGTAAAACCAAGGCTCAGAAGTGCCCACACACTCAGCCCTTAACCCCAGTGTACAGAAAGTGTCAAAACGTGTTTTTCAGCAGAAATAAACATGTTTCTGCAAGTTTGGTCAACCCCATGTAAGTTATGGGGCAGTAACATCACACTTTTCAAAACGTGTTTTTCAGCCCGAAATAAACACGTTTTTTCAGGCTACTGAATCTCCTTGTAACAGCAAGCTTCAGAAGAGCCCACACACTCAGCCCTTAACCCCAGTGTACAGAAAGTGTCAAAACATGTTTTTCAGCAGAAATAAACATGTTTCTGCAAGTTTGGTCAACCCCATGTAAGTTATGGGGCAGTAACATCACACTTTTCAAAACGTGTTTTTCAGCCCGAAATAAACGCGTTTTTTCAGACAACTGAATCTCCTTGTAACAGCAAGCTTCAGAAGAGCCCACACACTCAGCCCTTAACCCCAGTGTACAGAAAGTGTCAAAACGTGTTTTTCAGCAGAAATAAACATGTTTCTGCAAGTTTGGTCAACCCCATGTAAGTTATGGGGCAGTAACATCACACTTTTCAAAACGTGTTTTTCAGCCCTAATAAACGCGTTTTTTCAGGCAACTGAATCTACTTGTAACAGCAAGGCTCAGAAGTGCCCACACACTCAGCCCTTAACCCCAGTGTACAGAAAGTGTCAAAACATGTTTTTCAGCAGAAATAAACATGTTTCTGCAAGTTTGGTCAACCCCATGTAAGTTATGGGGCAGTAACATCACACTTTTCAAAACGTGTTTTTCAGCCCGAAATAAACGCGTTTTTTCAGACAACTGAATCTCCTTGTAACAGCAAGCTTCAGAAGAGCCCACACACTCAGCCCTTAACCCCAGTGTACAGAAAGTGTCAAAACGTGTTTTTCAGCAGAAATAAACATGTTTCTGCAAGTTTGGTCAACCCCATGTAAGTTATGGGGCAGTAACATCACACTTTTCAAAACGTGTTTTTCAGCCCGAAATAAACACGTTTTTTCAGGCTACTGAATCTCCTTGTAACAGCAAGCTTCAGAAGAGCCCACACACTCAGCCCTTAACCCCAGTGTACAGAAAGTGTCAAAACGTTTTTTTCAGCAGAAATAAACATGTTTCTGCAAGTTTGGTCAACCCCATGTAAGTTATGGGGCAGTAACATCACACTTTTCAAAACGTGTTTTTCAGCCCGAAATAAACGCGTTTTTTCAGACAACTGAATCTCCTTGTAACAGCAAGCTTCAGAAGAGCCCACACACTCAGCCCTTAACCCCAGTGTACAGAAAGTGTCAAAACGTGTTTTTCAGCAGAAATAAACATGTTTCTGCAAGTTTGGTCAACCCCATGTAAGTTATGGGGCAGTAACATCACACTTTTCAAAACGTGTTTTTCAGCCCTAATAAACGCGTTTTTTCAGGCAACTGAATCTACTTGTAACAGCAAGGCTCAGAAGTGCCCACACACTCAGCCCTTAACCCCAGTGTACAGAAAGTGTCAAAACATGTTTTTCAGCAGAAATAAACATGTTTCTGCAAGTTTGGTCAACCCCATGTAAGTTATGGGGCAGTAACATCACACTTTTCAAAACGTGTTTTTCAGCCCGAAATAAACGCGTTTTTTCAGACAACTGAATCTCCTTGTAACAGCAAGCTTCAGAAGAGCCCACACACTCAGCCCTTAACCCCAGTGTACAGAAAGTGTCAAAACGTGTTTTTCAGCAGAAATAAACATGTTTCTGCAAGTTTGGTCAACCCCATGTAAGTTATGGGGCAGTAACATCACACTTTTCAAAACGTGTTTTTCAGCCCGAAATAAACAAGTTTTTTCAGGCAACTGAATCTCCTTGTAACAGCAAGCTTCAGAAGAGCCCACACACTCAGCCCTTAACCCCAGTGTACAGAAAGTGTCAAAACGTGTTTTTCAGCAGAAATAAACATGTTTCTGCAAGTTTGGTCAACCCCATGTAAGTTATGGGGCAGTAACATCACACTTTTCAAAACGTGTTTTTCAGCCCGAAATAAACGCGTTTTTTCAGGCAACTGAATCTCCTTGTAACAGCAAGGCTCAGAAGTGCCCACACACTCAGCCCTTAACCCCAGTGTACAGAAAGTGTCAAAACATGATTTTCAGCAGAAATAAACATGTTTCTGCAAGTTTGGTCAACCCCATGTAAGTTATGGGGCAGTAACATCACACTTTTCAAAACGTGTTTTTCAGCCCGAAATAAACGCGTTTTTTCAGTCAACTGAATCTCCTTGTAACAGCAAGCTTCAGAAGAGCCCACACACTAAGCCCTTAACCCCAGTGTACAGAAAGTGTCAAAACGTGTTTTTCAGCAGAAATAAACATGTTTCTGCAAGTTTGGTCAACCCCATGTAAGTTATGGGGCAGTAACATCACTCTTTTCAAAACGTGTTTTTCAGCCCGAAATAAACGCGTTTTTTCAGGGAACTGAATCTACTTGTAAAAGCAAGGCTCAGAAGTGCCCACACACTCAGCCCTTAACCCCAGTGTACAGAAAGTGTCAAAACGTGTTTTTCAGCAGAAATAAACATGTTTCTGCAAGTTTGGTCAACCCCATGTAAGTTATGGGGCAGTAACATCACATTTTTCAAAACGTGTTTTTCAGCCCGAAATAAACGCGTTTTTTCAGACAACTGAATCTCCTTGTAACAGCAAGGCTCAGAAGAGCCCACACACTCAGCCCTTAACCCCAGTGTACAGAAAGTGTCAAAACGTGTTTTTCAGCAGAAATAAACATGTTTCTGCAAGTTTGGTCAACCCCATGTAAGTTATGGGGCAGTAACATCACACTTTTCAAAACGTGTTTTTCAGCCCGAAATAAACACGTTTTTTCAGGCAACTGAATCTCCTTGTAACAGCAAGCTTCAGAAGAGCCCACACACTCAGCCCTTAACCCCAGTGTACAGAAAGTGTCAAAACGTGTTTTTCAGCAGAAATAAACATGTTTCTGCAAGTTTGGTCAACCCCATGTAAGTTATGGGGCAGTAACATCACACTTTTCAAAACGTGTTTTTCAGCCCGAAATAAACACGTTTTTTCAGGCAACTGAATCTCCTTGTAACAGCAAGCTTCAGAAGAGCCCACACACTCAGCCCTTAACCCCAGTGTACAGAAAGTGTCAAAACGTGTTTTTCAGCAGAAATAAACATGTTTCTGCAAGTTTGGTCAACCCCATGTAAGTTATGGGGCAGTAACATCACTCTTTTCAAAACGTGTTTTTCAGCCCGAAATAAACGCGTTTTTTCAGGCAACTGAATCTACTTGTAAAAGCAAGGCTCAGAAGTGCCCACACACTCAGCCCTTAACCCCAGTGTACAGAAAGTGTCAAAACGTGTTTTTCAGCAGAAATAAACATGTTTCTGCAAGTTTGGTCAACCCCATGTAAGTTATGGGGCAGTAACATCACATTTTTCAAAACGTGTTTTTCAGCCCGAAATAAACGCGTTTTTTCAGACAACTGAATCTCCTTGTAACAGCAAGGCTCAGAAGAGCCCACACACTCAGCCCTTAACCCCAGTGTACAGAAAGTGTCAAAACGTGTTTTTCAGCAGAAATAAACATGTTTCTGCAAGTTTGGTCAACCCCATGTAAGTTATGGGGCAGTAACATCACACTTTTCAAAACGTGTTTTTCAGCCCGAAATAAACACGTTTTTTCAGGCAACTGAATCTCCTTGTAACAGCAAGCTTCAGAAGAGCCCACACACTCAGCCCTTAACCCCAGTGTACAGAAAGTGTCAAAACATGTTTTTCAGCAGAAATAAACATGTTTCTGCAAGTTTGGTCAACCCCATGTAAGTTATGGGGCAGTAACATCACACTTTTCAAAACGTGTTTTTCAGCCCGAAATAAACAAGTTTTTTCAGGCAACTGAATCTCCTTGTAACAGCAAGCTTCAGAAGAGCCCACACACTCAGCCCTTAACCCCAGTGTACAGAAAGTGTCAAAACGTGTTTTTCAGCAGAAATAAACATGTTTCTGCAAGTTTGGTCAACCCCATGTAAGTTATGGGGCAGTAACATCACACTTTTCAAAACGTGTTTTTCAGCCCGAAATAAACGCGTTTTTTCAGGCAACTGAATCTCATTGTAACAGCAAGGCTCAGAAGTGCCCACACACTCAGCCCTTAACCCCAGTGTACAGAAAGTGTCAAAACATGATTTTCAGCAGAAATAAACATGTTTCTGCAAGTTTGGTCAACCCCATGTAAGTTATGGGGCAGTAACATCACACTTTTCAAAACGTGTTTTTCAGCCCGAAATAAACGCGTTTTTTCAGGCAACTGAATCTACTTGTAACAACAAGGCTCAGAAGTGCCCACACACTCAGCCCTTAACCCCAGTGTACAGAAAGTGTCAAAACATGTTTTTCAGCAGAAATAAACGTTTCTGCAAGTTTGGTCAACCCAATGTAAGTTATGGGGCAGTAACATCACACTTTTCAAAACGTGTTTTTCAGCCCGAAATAAACGCGTTTTTTCAGGCAACTGAATCTCCTTGTAACAGCAAGCTTCAGAAGAGCCCACACACTCAGCCCTTAACCCCAGTGTACAGAAAGTGTCAAAACATGTTTTTCAGCAGAAATAAACATGTTTCTGCAAGTTTGGTCAACCCCATGTAAGTTATGGGGCAGTAACATCACACTTTTCAAAACGTGTTTTTCAGCCCGAAATAAACACGTTTTTTCAGGCAACTGAATCTCCTTGTAACAGCAAGCTTCAGAAGAGCCCACACACTCAGCCCTTAACCCCAGTGTACAGAAAGTGTCAAAACATGTTTTTCAGCAGAAATAAACATGTTTCTGCAAGTTTGGTCAACCCCATGTAAGTTATGGGGCAGTAACATCACTCTTTTCAAAACGTGTTTTTCAGCCCGAAATAAACGCGTTTTTTCAGGCAACTGAATCTACTTGTAAAACCAAGGCTCAGAAGTGCCCACACACTCAGCCCTTAACCCCAGTGTACAGAAAGTGTCAAAACGTGTTTTTCAGCAGAAATAAACATGTTTCTGCAAGTTTGGTCAACCCCATGTAAGTTATGGGGCAGTAACATCACACTTTTCAAAACGTGTTTTTCAGCCCGAAATAAACACGTTTTTTCAGGCTACTGAATCTCCTTGTAACAGCAAGCTTCAGAAGAGCCCACACACTCAGCCCTTAACCCCAGTGTACAGAAAGTGTCAAAACATGTTTTTCAGCAGAAATAAACATGTTTCTGCAAGTTTGGTCAACCCCATGTAAGTTATGGGGCAGTAACATCACACTTTTCAAAACGTGTTTTTCAGCCCGAAATAAACACGTTTTTTCAGGCAACTGAATCTCCTTGTAACAGCAAGCTTCAGAAGAGCCCACACACTCAGCCCTTAACCCCAGTGTACAGAAAGTGTCAAAACGTGTTTTTCAGCAGAAATAAACATGTTTCTGCAAGTTTGGTCAACCCCATGTAAGTTATGGGGCAGTAACATCACACTTTTCAAAACGTGTTTTTCAGCCCGAAATAAACGCGTTTTTTCAGACAACTGAATCTCCTTGTAACAGCAAGCTTCAGAAGAGCCCACACACTCAGCCCTTAACCCCAGTGTACAGAAAGTGTCAAAACGTGTTTTTCAGCAGAAATAAACATGTTTCTGCAAGTTTGGTCAACCCCATGTAAGTTATGGGGCAGTAACATCACACTTTTCAAAACGTGTTTTTCAGCCCGAAATAAACGCGTTTTTTCAGGCAACTGAATCTACTTGTAAAACCAAGGCTCAGAAGTGCCCACACACTCAGCCCTTAACCCCAGTGTACAGAAAGTGTCAAAACGTGTTTTTCAGCAGAAATAAACATGTTTCTGCAAGTTTGGTCAACCCCATGTAAGTTATGGGGCAGTAACATCACACTTTTCAAAACGTGTTTTTCAGCCCGAAATAAACGCGTTTTTTCAGGCAACTGAATCTACTTGTAACAACAAGGCTCAGAAGTGCCCACACACTCAGCCCTTAACCCCAGTGTACAGAAAGTGTCAAAACATGTTTTTCAGCAGAAATAAACATGTTTCTGCAAGTTTGGTCAACCCCATGTAAGTTATGGGGCAGTAACATCACACTTTTCAAAACGTGTTTTTCAGCCCGAAATAAACGCGTTTTTTCATGCAACTGAATCTCCTTGTAACAGCAAGCTTCAGAAGAGCCCACACACTCAGCCCTTAACCCCAGTGTACAGAAAGTGTCAAAACATGTTTTTCAGCAGAAATAAACATGTTTCTGCAAGTTTGGTCAACCCCATGTAAGTTATGGGGCAGTAACATCACACTTTTCAAAACGTGTTTTTCAGCCCGAAATAAACACGTTTTTTCAGGCAACTGAATCTCCTTGTAACAGCAAGCTTCAGAAGAGCCCACACACTCAGCCCTTAACCCCAGTGTACAGAAAGTGTCAAAACATGTTTTTCAGCAGAAATAAACATGTTTCTGCAAGTTTGGTCAACCCCATGTAAGTTATGGGGCAGTAACATCACTCTTTTCAAAACGTGTTTTTCAGCCCGAAATAAACGCGTTTTTTCAGGCAACTGAATCTACTTGTAAAACCAAGGCTCAGAAGTGCCCACACACTCAGCCCTTAACCCCAGTGTACAGAAAGTGTCAAAACGTTTTTTTCAGCAGAAATAAACATGTTTCTGCAAGTTTGGTCAACCCCATGTAAGTTATGGGGCAGTAACATCACACTTTTCAAAACGTGTTTTTCAGCCCGAAATAAACACGTTTTTTCAGGCAACTGAATCTCCTTGTAACAGCAAGCTTCAGAAGAGCCCACACACTCAGCCCTTAACCCCAGTGTACAGAAAGTGTCAAAACGTGTTTTTCAGCAGAAATAAACATGTTTCTGCAAGTTTGGTCAACCCCATGTAAGTTATGGGGCAGTAACATCACACTTTTCAAAACGTGTTTTTCAGCCCGAAATAAACGCGTTTTTTCAGACAACTGAATCTCCTTGTAACAGCAAGCTTCAGAAGAGCCCACACACTCAGCTCCTAACCCCAGTGTACAGAAAGTGTCAAAACGTGTTTTTCAGCAGAAATAAACATGTTTCTGCAAGTTTGGTCAACCCCATGTAAGTTATGGGGCAGTAACATCACACTTTTCAAAACGTGTTTTTCAGCCCGAAATAAACGCGTTTTTTCAGGCAACTGAATCTACTTGTAAAACCAAGGCTCAGAAGTGCCCACACACTCAGCCCTTAACCCCAGTGTACAGAAAGTGTCAAAACGTGTTTTTCAGCAGAAATAAACATGTTTCTGCAAGTTTGGTCAACCCCATGTAAGTTATGGGGCAGTAACATCACACTTTTCAAAACGTGTTTTTCAGCCCGAAATAAACACGTTTTTTCAGGCTACTGAATCTCCTTGTAACAGCAAGCTTCAGAAGAGCCCACACACTCAGCCCTTAACCCCAGTGTACAGAAAGTGTCAAAACATGTTTTTCAGCAGAAATAAACATGTTTCTGCAAGTTTGGTCAACCCCATGTAAGTTATGGGGCAGTAACATCACACTTTTCAAAACGTGTTTTTCAGCCCGAAATAAACGCGTTTTTTCAGACAACTGAATCTCCTTGTAACAGCAAGCTTCAGAAGAGCCCACACACTCAGCCCTTAACCCCAGTGTACAGAAAGTGTCAAAACGTGTTTTTCAGCAGAAATAAACATGTTTCTGCAAGTTTGGTCAACCCCATGTAAGTTATGGGGCAGTAACATCACACTTTTCAAAACGTGTTTTTCAGCCCTAATAAACGCGTTTTTTCAGGCAACTGAATCTACTTGTAACAGCAAGGCTCAGAAGTGCCCACACACTCAGCCCTTAACCCCAGTGTACAGAAAGTGTCAAAACATGTTTTTCAGCAGAAATAAACATGTTTCTGCAAGTTTGGTCAACCCCATGTAAGTTATGGGGCAGTAACATCACACTTTTCAAAACGTGTTTTTCAGCCCGAAATAAACGCGTTTTTTCAGACAACTGAATCTCCTTGTAACAGCAAGCTTCAGAAGAGCCCACACACTCAGCCCTTAACCCCAGTGTACAGAAAGTGTCAAAACATGTTTTTCAGCAGAAATAAACATGTTTCTGCAAGTTTGGTCAACCCCATGTAAGTTATGGGGCAGTAACATCACACTTTTCAAAACGTGTTTTTCAGCCCGAAATAAACGCGTTTTTTCAGACAACTGAATCTCCTTGTAACAGCAAGCTTCAGAAGAGCCCACACACTCAGCCCTTAACCCCAGTGTACAGAAAGTGTCAAAACGTGTTTTTCAGCAGAAATAAACATGTTTCTGCAAGTTTGGTCAACCCCATGTAAGTTATGGGGCAGTAACATCACACTTTTCAAAACGTGTTTTTCAGCCCGAAATAAACGCGTTTTTTCAGGCAACTGAATCTACTTGTAAAACCAAGGCTCAGAAGTGCCCACACACTCAGCCCTTAACCCCAGTGTACAGAAAGTGTCAAAACGTGTTTTTCAGCAGAAATAAACATGTTTCTGCAAGTTTGGTCAACCCCATGTAAGTTATGGGGCAGTAACATCACACTTTTCAAAACGTGTTTTTCAGCCCGAAATAAACACGTTTTTTCAGGCAACTGAATCTCCTTGTAACAGCAAGCTTCAGAAGAGCCCACACACTCAGCCCTTAACCCCAGTGTACAGAAAGTGTCAAAACGTGTTTTTCAGCAGAAATAAACATGTTTCTGCAAGTTTGGTCAACCCCATGTAAGTTATGGGGCAGTAACATCACACTTTTCAAAACGTGTTTTTCAGCCCGAAATAAACGCGTTTTTTCAGACAACTGAATCTCCTTGTAACAGCAAGCTTCAGAAGAGCCCACACACTCAGCTCTTAACCCCAGTGTACAGAAAGTGTCAAAACGTGTTTTTCAGCAGAAATAAACATGTTTCTGCAAGTTTGGTCAACCCCATGTAAGTTATGGGGCAGTAACATCACACTTTTCAAAACGTGTTTTTCAGCCCGAAATAAACGCGTTTTTTCAGGCAACTGAATCTACTTGTAAAACCAAGGCTCAGAAGTGCCCACACACTCAGCCCTTAACCCCAGTGTACAGAAAGTGTCAAAACGTGTTTTTCAGCAGAAATAAACATGTTTCTGCAAGTTTGGTCAACCCCATGTAAGTTATGGGGCAGTAACATCACACTTTTCAAAACGTGTTTTTCAGCCCGAAATAAACACGTTTTTTCAGGCTACTGAATCTCCTTGTAACAGCAAGCTTCAGAAGAGCCCACACACTCAGCCCTTAACCCCAGTGTACAGAAAGTGTCAAAACATGTTTTTCAGCAGAAATAAACATGTTTCTGCAAGTTTGGTCAACCCCATGTAAGTTATGGGGCAGTAACATCACACTTTTCAAAACGTGTTTTTCAGCCCGAAATAAACGCGTTTTTTCAGACAACTGAATCTCCTTGTAACAGCAAGCTTCAGAAGAGCCCACACACTCAGCCCTTAACCCCAGTGTACAGAAAGTGTCAAAACGTGTTTTTCAGCAGAAATAAACATGTTTCTGCAAGTTTGGTCAACCCCATGTAAGTTATGGGGCAGTAACATCACACTTTTCAAAACGTGTTTTTCAGCCCGAAATAAACACGTTTTTTCAGGCTACTGAATCTCCTTGTAACAGCAAGCTTCAGAAGAGCCCACACACTCAGCCCTTAACCCCAGTGTACAGAAAGTGTCAAAACATGTTTTTCAGCAGAAATAAACATGTTTCTGCAAGTTTGGTCAACCCCATGTAAGTTATGGGGCAGTAACATCACACTTTTCAAAACGTGTTTTTCAGCCCGAAATAAACGCGTTTTTTCAGACAACTGAATCTCCTTGTAACAGCAAGCTTCAGAAGAGCCCACACACTCAGCCCTTAACCCCAGTGTACAGAAAGTGTCAAAACGTGTTTTTCAGCAGAAATAAACATGTTTCTGCAAGTTTGGTCAACCCCATGTAAGTTATGGGGCAGTAACATCACACTTTTCAAAACGTGTTTTTCAGCCCTAATAAACGCGTTTTTTCAGGCAACTGAATCTACTTGTAACAGCAAGGCTCAGAAGTGCCCACACACTCAGCCCTTAACCCCAGTGTACAGAAAGTGTCAAAACATGTTTTTCAGCAGAAATAAACATGTTTCTGCAAGTTTGGTCAACCCCATGTAAGTTATGGGGCAGTAACATCACACTTTTCAAAACGTGTTTTTCAGCCCGAAATAAACGCGTTTTTTCAGACAACTGAATCTCCTTGTAACAGCAAGCTTCAGAAGAGCCCACACACTCAGCCCTTAACCCCAGTGTACAGAAAGTGTCAAAACATGTTTTTCAGCAGAAATAAACATGTTTCTGCAAGTTTGGTCAACCCCATGTAAGTTATGGGGCAGTAACATCACACTTTTCAAAACGTGTTTTTCAGCCCGAAATAAACACGTTTTTTCAGGCTACTGAATCTCCTTGTAACAGCAAGCTTCAGAAGAGCCCACACACTCAGCCCTTAACCCCAGTGTACAGAAAGTGTCAAAACATGTTTTTCAGCAGAAATAAACATGTTTCTGCAAGTTTGGTCAACCCCATGTAAGTTATGGGGCAGTAACATCACACTTTTCAAAACGTGTTTTTCAGCCCGAAATAAACGCGTTTTTTCAGACAACTGAATCTCCTTGTAACAGCAAGCTTCAGAAGAGCCCACACACTCAGCCCTTAACCCCAGTGTACAGAAAGTGTCAAAACATGTTTTTCAGCAGAAATAAACATGTTTCTGCAAGTTTGGTCAACCCCATGTAAGTTATGGGGCAGTAACATCACACTTTTCAAAACGTGTTTTTCAGCCCGAAATAAACACGTTTTTTCAGGCTACTGAATCTCCTTGTAACAGCAAGCTTCAGAAGAGCCCACACACTCAGCCCTTAACCCCAGTGTACAGAAAGTGTCAAAACATGTTTTTCAGCAGAAATAAACATGTTTCTGCAAGTTTGGTCAACCCCATGTAAGTTATGGGGCAGTAACATCACACTTTTCAAAACGTGTTTTTCAGCCCGAAATAAACGCGTTTTTTCAGACAACTGAATCTCCTTGTAACAGCAAGCTTCAGAAGAGCCCACACACTCAGCCCTTAACCCCAGTGTACAGAAAGTGTCAAAACATGTTTTTCAGCAGAAATAAACATGTTTCTGCAAGTTTGGTCAACCCCATGTAAGTTATGGGGCAGTAACATCACACTTTTCAAAACGTGTTTTTCAGCCCGAAATAAACGCGTTTTTTCAGACAACTGAATCTCCTTGTAACAGCAAGCTTCAGAAGAGCCCACACACTCAGCCCTTAACCCCAGTGTACAGAAAGTGTCAAAACGTGTTTTTCAGCAGAAATAAACATGTTTCTGCAAGTTTGGTCAACCCCATGTAAGTTATGGGGCAGTAACATCACACTTTTCAAAACGTGTTTTTCAGCCCTAATAAACGCGTTTTTTCAGGCAACTGAATCTACTTGTAACAGCAAGGCTCAGAAGTGCCCACACACTCAGCCCTTAACCCCAGTGTACAGAAAGTGTCAAAACATGTTTTTCAGCAGAAATAAACATGTTTCTGCAAGTTTGGTCAACCCCATGTAAGTTATGGGGCAGTAACATCACACTTTTCAAAACGTGTTTTTCAGCCCGAAATAAACGCGTTTTTTCAGACAACTGAATCTCCTTGTAACAGCAAGCTTCAGAAGAGCCCACACACTCAGCCCTTAACCCCAGTGTACAGAAAGTGTCAAAACATGTTTTTCAGCAGAAATAAACATGTTTCTGCAAGTTTGGTCAACCCCATGTAAGTTATGGGGCAGTAACATCACACTTTTCAAAACGTGTTTTTCAGCCCGAAATAAACGCGTTTTTTCAGGCAACTGAATCTACTTGTAAAACCAAGGCTCAGAAGTGCCCACACACTCAGCCCTTAACCCCAGTGTACAGAAAGTGTCAAAACGTGTTTTTCAGCAGAAATAAACATGTTTCTGCAAGTTTGGTCAACCCCATGTAAGTTATGGGGCAGTAACATCACACTTTTCAAAACGTGTTTTTCAGCCCGAAATAAACACGTTTTTTCAGGCTACTGAATCTCCTTGTAACAGCAAGCTTCAGAAGAGCCCACACACTCAGCCCTTAACCCCAGTGTACAGAAAGTGTCAAAACATGTTTTTCAGCAGAAATAAACATGTTTCTGCAAGTTTGGTCAACCCCATGTAAGTTATGGGGCAGTAACATCACACTTTTCAAAACGTGTTTTTCAGCCCGAAATAAACGCGTTTTTTCAGACAACTGAATCTCCTTGTAACAGCAAGCTTCAGAAGAGCCCACACACTCAGCCCTTAACCCCAGTGTACAGAAAGTGTCAAAACGTGTTTTTCAGCAGAAATAAACATGTTTCTGCAAGTTTGGTCAACCCCATGTAAGTTATGGGGCAGTAACATCACACTTTTCAAAACGTGTTTTTCAGCCCGAAATAAACACGTTTTTTCAGGCTACTGAATCTCCTTGTAACAGCAAGCTTCAGAAGAGCCCACACACTCAGCCCTTAACCCCAGTGTACAGAAAGTGTCAAAACATGTTTTTCAGCAGAAATAAACATGTTTCTGCAAGTTTGGTCAACCCCATGTAAGTTATGGGGCAGTAACATCACACTTTTCAAAACGTGTTTTTCAGCCCGAAATAAACGCGTTTTTTCAGACAACTGAATCTCCTTGTAACAGCAAGCTTCAGAAGAGCCCACACACTCAGCCCTTAACCCCAGTGTACAGAAAGTGTCAAAACGTGTTTTTCAGCAGAAATAAACATGTTTCTGCAAGTTTGGTCAACCCCATGTAAGTTATGGGGCAGTAACATCACACTTTTCAAAACGTGTTTTTCAGCCCTAATAAACGCGTTTTTTCAGGCAACTGAATCTACTTGTAACAGCAAGGCTCAGAAGTGCCCACACACTCAGCCCTTAACCCCAGTGTACAGAAAGTGTCAAAACATGTTTTTCAGCAGAAATAAACATGTTTCTGCAAGTTTGGTCAACCCCATGTAAGTTATGGGGCAGTAACATCACACTTTTCAAAACGTGTTTTTCAGCCCGAAATAAACGCGTTTTTTCAGACAACTGAATCTCCTTGTAACAGCAAGCTTCAGAAGAGCCCACACACTCAGCCCTTAACCCCAGTGTACAGAAAGTGTCAAAACATGTTTTTCAGCAGAAATAAACATGTTTCTGCAAGTTTGGTCAACCCCATGTAAGTTATGGGGCAGTAACATCACACTTTTCAAAACGTGTTTTTCAGCCCGAAATAAACACGTTTTTTCAGGCTACTGAATCTCCTTGTAACAGCAAGCTTCAGAAGAGCCCACACACTCAGCCCTTAACCCCAGTGTACAGAAAGTGTCAAAACATGTTTTTCAGCAGAAATAAACATGTTTCTGCAAGTTTGGTCAACCCCATGTAAGTTATGGGGCAGTAACATCACACTTTTCAAAACGTGTTTTTCAGCCCGAAATAAACGCGTTTTTTCAGACAACTGAATCTCCTTGTAACAGCAAGCTTCAGAAGAGCCCACACACTCAGCCCTTAACCCCAGTGTACAGAAAGTGTCAAAACATGTTTTTCAGCAGAAATAAACATGTTTCTGCAAGTTTGGTCAACCCCATGTAAGTTATGGGGCAGTAACATCACACTTTTCAAAACGTGTTTTTCAGCCCGAAATAAACACGTTTTTTCAGGCTACTGAATCTCCTTGTAACAGCAAGCTTCAGAAGAGCCCACACACTCAGCCCTTAACCCCAGTGTACAGAAAGTGTCAAAACATGTTTTTCAGCAGAAATAAACATGTTTCTGCAAGTTTGGTCAACCCCATGTAAGTTATGGGGCAGTAACATCACACTTTTCAAAACGTGTTTTTCAGCCCGAAATAAACGCGTTTTTTCAGACAACTGAATCTCCTTGTAACAGCAAGCTTCAGAAGAGCCCACACACTCAGCCCTTAACCCCAGTGTACAGAAAGTGTCAAAACGTGTTTTTCAGCAGAAATAAACATGTTTCTGCAAGTTTGGTCAACCCCATGTAAGTTATGGGGCAGTAACATCACACTTTTCAAAACGTGTTTTTCAGCCCGAAATAAACACGTTTTTTCAGGCTACTGAATCTCCTTGTAACAGCAAGCTTCAGAAGAGCCCACACACTCAGCCCTTAACCCCAGTGTACAGAAAGTGTCAAAACATGTTTTTCAGCAGAAATAAACATGTTTCTGCAAGTTTGGTCAACCCCATGTAAGTTATGGGGCAGTAACATCACACTTTTCAAAACGTGTTTTTCAGCCCGAAATAAACGCGTTTTTTCAGACAACTGAATCTCCTTGTAACAGCAAGCTTCAGAAGAGCCCACACACTCAGCCCTTAACCCCAGTGTACAGAAAGTGTCAAAACGTGTTTTTCAGCAGAAATAAACATGTTTCTGCAAGTTTGGTCAACCCCATGTAAGTTATGGGGCAG
This sequence comes from Lepisosteus oculatus, assembly GCF_040954835.1. NCBI lineage: Eukaryota > Metazoa > Chordata > Actinopteri > Semionotiformes > Lepisosteidae > Lepisosteus > Lepisosteus oculatus. Next base: position 216,786 of record NW_027167684.1, read on the forward strand.
TAACATCACACTTTTCAAAACGTGTTTTTCAGCCCTAATAAACGCGTTTTTTCAGGCAACTGAATCTACTTGTAACAGCAAGGCTCAGAAGTGCCCACACACTCAGCCCTTAACCCCAGTGTACAGAAAGTGTCAAAACATGTTTTTCAGCAGAAATAAACATGTTTCTGCAAGTTTGGTCAACCCCATGTAAGTTATGGGGCAGTAACATCACACTTTTCAAAACGTGTTTTTCAGCCCGAAATAAACGCGTTTTTTCAGACAACTGAATCTCCTTGTAACAGCAAGCTTCAGAAGAGCCCACACACTCAGCCCTTAACCCCAGTGTACAGAAAGTGTCAAAACATGTTTTTCAGCAGAAATAAACATGTTTCTGCAAGTTTGGTCAACCCCATGTAAGTTATGGGGCAGTAACATCACACTTTTCAAAACGTGTTTTTCAGCCCGAAATAAACGCGTTTTTTCAGACAACTGAATCTCCTTGTAACAGCAAGCTTCAGAAGAGCCCACACACTCAGCCCTTAACCCCAGTGTACAGAAAGTGTCAAAACGTGTTTTTCAGCAGAAATAAACATGTTTCTGCAAGTTTGGTCAACCCCATGTAAGTTATGGGGCAGTAACATCACACTTTTCAAAACGTGTTTTTCAGCCCGAAATAAACGCGTTTTTTCAGGCAACTGAATCTACTTGTAAAACCAAGGCTCAGAAGTGCCCACACACTCAGCCCTTAACCCCAGTGTACAGAAAGTGTCAAAACGTGTTTTTCAGCAGAAATAAACATGTTTCTGCAAGTTTGGTCAACCCCATGTAAGTTATGGGGCAGTAACATCACACTTTTCAAAACGTGTTTTTCAGCCCGAAATAAACACGTTTTTTCAGGCAACTGAATCTCCTTGTAACAGCAAGCTTCAGAAGAGCCCACACACTCAGCCCTTAACCCCAGTGTACAGAAAGTGTCAAAACGTGTTTTTCAGCAGAAATAAACATGTTTCTGCAAGTTTGGTCAACCCCATGTAAGTTATGGGGCAGTAACATCACACTTTTCAAAACGTGTTTTTCAGCCCGAAATAAACGCGTTTTTTCAGACAACTGAATCTCCTTGTAACAGCAAGCTTCAGAAGAGCCCACACACTCAGCTCTTAACCCCAGTGTACAGAAAGTGTCAAAACGTGTTTTTCAGCAGAAATAAACATGTTTCTGCAAGTTTGGTCAACCCCATGTAAGTTATGGGGCAGTAACATCACACTTTTCAAAACGTGTTTTTCAGCCCGAAATAAACGCGTTTTTTCAGGCAACTGAATCTACTTGTAAAACCAAGGCTCAGAAGTGCCCACACACTCAGCCCTTAACCCCAGTGTACAGAAAGTGTCAAAACGTGTTTTTCAGCAGAAATAAACATGTTTCTGCAAGTTTGGTCAACCCCATGTAAGTTATGGGGCAGTAACATCACACTTTTCAAAACGTGTTTTTCAGCCCGAAATAAACACGTTTTTTCAGGCTACTGAATCTCCTTGTAACAGCAAGCTTCAGAAGAGCCCACACACTCAGCCCTTAACCCCAGTGTACAGAAAGTGTCAAAACGTTTTTTTCAGCAGAAATAAACATGTTTCTGCAAGTTTGGTCAACCCCATGTAAGTTATGGGGCAGTAACATCACACTTTTCAAAACGTGTTTTTCAGCCCGAAATAAACGCGTTTTTTCAGACAACTGAATCTCCTTGTAACAGCAAGCTTCAGAAGAGCCCACACACTCAGCCCTTAACCCCAGTGTACAGAAAGTGTCAAAACGTGTTTTTCAGCAGAAATAAACATGTTTCTGCAAGTTTGGTCAACCCCATGTAAGTTATGGGGCAGTAACATCACACTTTTCAAAACGTGTTTTTCAGCCCTAATAAACGCGTTTTTTCAGGCAACTGAATCTACTTGTAACAGCAAGGCTCAGAAGTGCCCACACACTCAGCCCTTAACCCCAGTGTACAGAAAGTGTCAAAACATGTTTTTCAGCAGAAATAAACATGTTTCTGCAAGTTTGGTCAACCCCATGTAAGTTATGGGGCAGTAACATCACACTTTTCAAAACGTGTTTTTCAGCCCGAAATAAACGCGTTTTTTCAGACAACTGAATCTCCTTGTAACAGCAAGCTTCAGAAGAGCCCACACACTCAGCCCTTAACCCCAGTGTACAGAAAGTGTCAAAACGTGTTTTTCAGCAGAAATAAACATGTTTCTGCAAGTTTGGTCAACCCCATGTAAGTTATGGGGCAGTAACATCACACTTTTCAAAACGTGTTTTTCAGCCCGAAATAAACAAGTTTTTTCAGGCAACTGAATCTCCTTGTAACAGCAAGCTTCAGAAGAGCCCACACACTCAGCCCTTAACCCCAGTGTACAGAAAGTGTCAAAACGTGTTTTTCAGCAGAAATAAACATGTTTCTGCAAGTTTGGTCAACCCCATGTAAGTTATGGGGCAGTAACATCACACTTTTCAAAACGTGTTTTTCAGCCCGAAATAAACGCGTTTTTTCAGGCAACTGAATCTCCTTGTAACAGCAAGGCTCAGAAGTGCCCACACACTCAGCCCTTAACCCCAGTGTACAGAAAGTGTCAAAACATGATTTTCAGCAGAAATAAACATGTTTCTGCAAGTTTGGTCAACCCCATGTAAGTTATGGGGCAGTAACATCACACTTTTCAAAACGTGTTTTTCAGCCCGAAATAAACGCGTTTTTTCAGTCAACTGAATCTCCTTGTAACAGCAAGCTTCAGAAGAGCCCACACACTAAGCCCTTAACCCCAGTGTACAGAAAGTGTCAAAACGTGTTTTTCAGCAGAAATAAACATGTTTCTGCAAGTTTGGTCAACCCCATGTAAGTTATGGGGCAGTAACATCACTCTTTTCAAAACGTGTTTTTCAGCCCGAAATAAACGCGTTTTTTCAGGGAACTGAATCTACTTGTAAAAGCAAGGCTCAGAAGTGCCCACACACTCAGCCCTTAACCCCAGTGTACAGAAAGTGTCAAAACGTGTTTTTCAGCAGAAATAAACATGTTTCTGCAAGTTTGGTCAACCCCATGTAAGTTATGGGGCAGTAACATCACATTTTTCAAAACGTGTTTTTCAGCCCGAAATAAACGCGTTTTTTCAGACAACTGAATCTCCTTGTAACAGCAAGGCTCAGAAGAGCCCACACACTCAGCCCTTAACCCCAGTGTACAGAAAGTGTCAAAACGTGTTTTTCAGCAGAAATAAACATGTTTCTGCAAGTTTGGTCAACCCCATGTAAGTTATGGGGCAGTAACATCACACTTTTCAAAACGTGTTTTTCAGCCCGAAATAAACACGTTTTTTCAGGCAACTGAATCTCCTTGTAACAGCAAGCTTCAGAAGAGCCCACACACTCAGCCCTTAACCCCAGTGTACAGAAAGTGTCAAAACGTGTTTTTCAGCAGAAATAAACATGTTTCTGCAAGTTTGGTCAACCCCATGTAAGTTATGGGGCAGTAACATCACACTTTTCAAAACGTGTTTTTCAGCCCGAAATAAACACGTTTTTTCAGGCAACTGAATCTCCTTGTAACAGCAAGCTTCAGAAGAGCCCACACACTCAGCCCTTAACCCCAGTGTACAGAAAGTGTCAAAACGTGTTTTTCAGCAGAAATAAACATGTTTCTGCAAGTTTGGTCAACCCCATGTAAGTTATGGGGCAGTAACATCACTCTTTTCAAAACGTGTTTTTCAGCCCGAAATAAACGCGTTTTTTCAGGCAACTGAATCTACTTGTAAAAGCAAGGCTCAGAAGTGCCCACACACTCAGCCCTTAACCCCAGTGTACAGAAAGTGTCAAAACGTGTTTTTCAGCAGAAATAAACATGTTTCTGCAAGTTTGGTCAACCCCATGTAAGTTATGGGGCAGTAACATCACATTTTTCAAAACGTGTTTTTCAGCCCGAAATAAACGCGTTTTTTCAGACAACTGAATCTCCTTGTAACAGCAAGGCTCAGAAGAGCCCACACACTCAGCCCTTAACCCCAGTGTACAGAAAGTGTCAAAACGTGTTTTTCAGCAGAAATAAACATGTTTCTGCAAGTTTGGTCAACCCCATGTAAGTTATGGGGCAGTAACATCACACTTTTCAAAACTTTTTTTTCAGCCCGAAATAAACGCGTTTTTTCAGGCAACTGAATCTACTTGTAACAACAAGGCTCAGAAGTGCCCACACACTCAGCCCTTAACCCCAGTGTACAGAAAGTGTCAAAACATGTTTTTCAGCAGAAATAAACATGTTTCTGCAAGTTTGGTCAACCCCATGTAAGTTATGGGGCAGTAACATCACACTTTTCAAAACGTGTTTTTCAGCCCGAAATAAACACGTTTTTTCAGGCAACTGAATCTCCTTGTAACAGCAAGCTTCAGAAGAGCCCACACACTCAGCCCTTAACCCCAGTGTACAGAAAGTGTCAAAACATGTTTTTCAGCAGAAATAAACATGTTTCTGCAAGTTTGGTCAACCCCATGTAAGTTATGGGGCAGTAACATCACACTTTTCAAAACGTGTTTTTCAGCCCGAAATAAACAAGTTTTTTCAGGCAACTGAATCTCCTTGTAACAGCAAGCTTCAGAAGAGCCCACACACTCAGCCCTTAACCCCAGTGTACAGAAAGTGTCAAAACGTGTTTTTCAGCAGAAATAAACATGTTTCTGCAAGTTTGGTCAACCCCATGTAAGTTATGGGGCAGTAACATCACACTTTTCAAAACGTGTTTTTCAGCCCGAAATAAACGCGTTTTTTCAGGCAACTGAATCTCATTGTAACAGCAAGGCTCAGAAGTGCCCACACACTCAGCCCTTAACCCCAGTGTACAGAAAGTGTCAAAACATGATTTTCAGCAGAAATAAACATGTTTCTGCAAGTTTGGTCAACCCCATGTAAGTTATGGGGCAGTAACATCACACTTTTCAAAACGTGTTTTTCAGCCCGAAATAAACGCGTTTTTTCAGGCAACTGAATCTACTTGTAACAACAAGGCTCAGAAGTGCCCACACACTCAGCCCTTAACCCCAGTGTACAGAAAGTGTCAAAACATGTTTTTCAGCAGAAATAAACGTTTCTGCAAGTTTGGTCAACCCAATGTAAGTTATGGGGCAGTAACATCACACTTTTCAAAACGTGTTTTTCAGCCCGAAATAAACGCGTTTTTTCAGGCAACTGAATCTCCTTGTAACAGCAAGCTTCAGAAGAGCCCACACACTCAGCCCTTAACCCCAGTGTACAGAAAGTGTCAAAACATGTTTTTCAGCAGAAATAAACATGTTTCTGCAAGTTTGGTCAACCCCATGTAAGTTATGGGGCAGTAACATCACACTTTTCAAAACGTGTTTTTCAGCCCGAAATAAACACGTTTTTTCAGGCAACTGAATCTCCTTGTAACAGCAAGCTTCAGAAGAGCCCACACACTCAGCCCTTAACCCCAGTGTACAGAAAGTGTCAAAACATGTTTTTCAGCAGAAATAAACATGTTTCTGCAAGTTTGGTCAACCCCATGTAAGTTATGGGGCAGTAACATCACTCTTTTCAAAACGTGTTTTTCAGCCCGAAATAAACGCGTTTTTTCAGGCAACTGAATCTACTTGTAAAACCAAGGCTCAGAAGTGCCCACACACTCAGCCCTTAACCCCAGTGTACAGAAAGTGTCAAAACGTGTTTTTCAGCAGAAATAAACATGTTTCTGCAAGTTTGGTCAACCCCATGTAAGTTATGGGGCAGTAACATCACACTTTTCAAAACGTGTTTTTCAGCCCGAAATAAACACGTTTTTTCAGGCTACTGAATCTCCTTGTAACAGCAAGCTTCAGAAGAGCCCACACACTCAGCCCTTAACCCCAGTGTACAGAAAGTGTCAAAACATGTTTTTCAGCAGAAATAAACATGTTTCTGCAAGTTTGGTCAACCCCATGTAAGTTATGGGGCAGTAACATCACACTTTTCAAAACGTGTTTTTCAGCCCGAAATAAACGCGTTTTTTCAGACAACTGAATCTCCTTGTAACAGCAAGCTTCAGAAGAGCCCACACACTCAGCCCTTAACCCCAGTGTACAGAAAGTGTCAAAACGTGTTTTTCAGCAGAAATAAACATGTTTCTGCAAGTTTGGTCAACCCCATGTAAGTTATGGGGCAGTAACATCACACTTTTCAAAACGTGTTTTTCAGCCCGAAATAAACGCGTTTTTTCAGGCAACTGAATCTACTTGTAAAACCAAGGCTCAGAAGTGCCCACACACTCAGCCCTTAACCCCAGTGTACAGAAAGTGTCAAAACGTGTTTTTCAGCAGAAATAAACATGTTTCTGCAAGTTTGGTCAACCCCATGTAAGTTATGGGGCAGTAACATCACACTTTTCAAAACGTGTTTTTCAGCCCGAAATAAACGCGTTTTTTCAGGCAACTGAATCTACTTGTAACAACAAGGCTCAGAAGTGCCCACACACTCAGCCCTTAACCCCAGTGTACAGAAAGTGTCAAAACATGTTTTTCAGCAGAAATAAACATGTTTCTGCAAGTTTGGTCAACCCCATGTAAGTTATGGGGCAGTAACATCACATTTTTCAAAACGTGTTTTTCAGCCCGAAATAAACGCGTTTTTTTCAGACAACTGAATCTCCTTGTAACAGCAAGGCTCAGAAGAGCCCACACACTCAGCCCTTAACCCCAGTGTACAGAAAGTGTCAAAACGTGTTTTTCAGCAGAAATAAACATGTTTCTGCAAGTTTGGTCAACCCCATGTAAGTTATGGGGCAGTAACATCACACTTTTCAAAACTTTTTTTTCAGCCCGAAATAAACGCGTTTTTTCAGGCAACTGAATCTACTTGTAACAACAAGGCTCAGAAGTGCCCACACACTCAGCCCTTAACCCCAGTGTACAGAAAGTGTCAAAACATGTTTTTCAGCAGAAATAAACATGTTTCTGCAAGTTTGGTCAACCCCATGTAAGTTATGGGGCAGTAACATCACACTTTTCAAAACGTGTTTTTCAGCCCGAAATAAACACGTTTTTTCAGGCAACTGAATCTCCTTGTAACAGCAAGCTTCAGAAGAGCCCACACACTCAGCCCTTAACCCCAGTGTACAGAAAGTGTCAAAACATGTTTTTCAGCAGAAATAAACATGTTTCTGCAAGTTTGGTCAACCCCATGTAAGTTATGGGGCAGTAACATCACACTTTTCAAAACGTGTTTTTCAGCCCGAAATAAACAAGTTTTTTCAGGCAACTGAATCTCCTTGTAACAGCAAGCTTCAGAAGAGCCCACACACTCAGCCCTTAACCCCAGTGTACAGAAAGTGTCAAAACGTGTTTTTCAGCAGAAATAAACATGTTTCTGCAAGTTTGGTCAACCCCATGTAAGTTATGGGGCAGTAACATCACACTTTTCAAAACGTGTTTTTCAGCCCGAAATAAACGCGTTTTTTCAGGCAACTGAATCTCATTGTAACAGCAAGGCTCAGAAGTGCCCACACACTCAGCCCTTAACCCCAGTGTACAGAAAGTGTCAAAACATGATTTTCAGCAGAAATAAACATGTTTCTGCAAGTTTGGTCAACCCCATGTAAGTTATGGGGCAGTAACATCACACTTTTCAAAACGTGTTTTTCAGCCCGAAATAAACGCGTTTTTTCAGGCAACTGAATCTACTTGTAACAACAAGGCTCAGAAGTGCCCACACACTCAGCCCTTAACCCCAGTGTACAGAAAGTGTCAAAACATGTTTTTCAGCAGAAATAAACGTTTCTGCAAGTTTGGTCAACCCAATGTAAGTTATGGGGCAGTAACATCACACTTTTCAAAACGTGTTTTTCAGCCCGAAATAAACGCGTTTTTTCAGGCAACTGAATCTCCTTGTAACAGCAAGCTTCAGAAGAGCCCACACACTCAGCCCTTAACCCCAGTGTACAGAAAGTGTCAAAACATGTTTTTCAGCAGAAATAAACATGTTTCTGCAAGTTTGGTCAACCCCATGTAAGTTATGGGGCAGTAACATCACACTTTTCAAAACGTGTTTTTCAGCCCGAAATAAACACGTTTTTTCAGGCAACTGAATCTCCTTGTAACAGCAAGCTTCAGAAGAGCCCACACACTCAGCCCTTAACCCCAGTGTACAGAAAGTGTCAAAACATGTTTTTCAGCAGAAATAAACATGTTTCTGCAAGTTTGGTCAACCCCATGTAAGTTATGGGGCAGTAACATCACTCTTTTCAAAACGTGTTTTTCAGCCCGAAATAAACGCGTTTTTTCAGGCAACTGAATCTACTTGTAAAACCAAGGCTCAGAAGTGCCCACACACTCAGCCCTTAACCCCAGTGTACAGAAAGTGTCAAAACGTGTTTTTCAGCAGAAATAAACATGTTTCTGCAAGTTTGGTCAACCCCATGTAAGTTATGGGGCAGTAACATCACACTTTTCAAAACGTGTTTTTCAGCCCGAAATAAACACGTTTTTTCAGGCTACTGAATCTCCTTGTAACAGCAAGCTTCAGAAGAGCCCACACACTCAGCCCTTAACCCCAGTGTACAGAAAGTGTCAAAACATGTTTTTCAGCAGAAATAAACATGTTTCTGCAAGTTTGGTCAACCCCATGTAAGTTATGGGGCAGTAACATCACACTTTTCAAAACGTGTTTTTCAGCCCGAAATAAACGCGTTTTTTCAGACAACTGAATCTCCTTGTAACAGCAAGCTTCAGAAGAGCCCACACACTCAGCCCTTAACCCCAGTGTACAGAAAGTGTCAAAACGTGTTTTTCAGCAGAAATAAACATGTTTCTGCAAGTTTGGTCAACCCCATGTAAGTTATGGGGCAGTAACATCACACTTTTCAAAACGTGTTTTTCAGCCCGAAATAAACGCGTTTTTTCAGGCAACTGAATCTACTTGTAAAACCAAGGCTCAGAAGTGCCCACACACTCAGCCCTTAACCCCAGTGTACAGAAAGTGTCAAAACGTGTTTTTCAGCAGAAATAAACATGTTTCTGCAAGTTTGGTCAACCCCATGTAAGTTATGGGGCAGTAACATCACACTTTTCAAAACGTGTTTTTCAGCCCGAAATAAACGCGTTTTTTCAGGCAACTGAATCTACTTGTAACAACAAGGCTCAGAAGTGCCCACACACTCAGCCCTTAACCCCAGTGTACAGAAAGTGTCAAAACATGTTTTTCAGCAGAAATAAACATGTTTCTGCAAGTTTGGTCAACCCCATGTAAGTTATGGGGCAGTAACATCACACTTTTCAAAACGTGTTTTTCAGCCCGAAATAAACGCGTTTTTTCATGCAACTGAATCTCCTTGTAACAGCAAGCTTCAGAAGAGCCCACACACTCAGCCCTTAACCCCAGTGTACAGAAAGTGTCAAAACATGTTTTTCAGCAGAAATAAACATGTTTCTGCAAGTTTGGTCAACCCCATGTAAGTTATGGGGCAGTAACATCACACTTTTCAAAACGTGTTTTTCAGCCCGAAATAAACACGTTTTTTCAGGCAACTGAATCTCCTTGTAACAGCAAGCTTCAGAAGAGCCCACACACTCAGCCCTTAACCCCAGTGTACAGAAAGTGTCAAAACATGTTTTTCAGCAGAAATAAACATGTTTCTGCAAGTTTGGTCAACCCCATGTAAGTTATGGGGCAGTAACATCACTCTTTTCAAAACGTGTTTTTCAGCCCGAAATAAACGCGTTTTTTCAGGCAACTGAATCTACTTGTAAAACCAAGGCTCAGAAGTGCCCACACACTCAGCCCTTAACCCCAGTGTACAGAAAGTGTCAAAACGTTTTTTTCAGCAGAAATAAACATGTTTCTGCAAGTTTGGTCAACCCCATGTAAGTTATGGGGCAGTAACATCACACTTTTCAAAACGTGTTTTTCAGCCCGAAATAAACACGTTTTTTCAGGCAACTGAATCTCCTTGTAACAGCAAGCTTCAGAAGAGCCCACACACTCAGCCCTTAACCCCAGTGTACAGAAAGTGTCAAAACGTGTTTTTCAGCAGAAATAAACATGTTTCTGCAAGTTTGGTCAACCCCATGTAAGTTATGGGGCAGTAACATCACACTTTTCAAAACGTGTTTTTCAGCCCGAAATAAACGCGTTTTTTCAGACAACTGAATCTCCTTGTAACAGCAAGCTTCAGAAGAGCCCACACACTCAGCTCTTAACCCCAGTGTACAGAAAGTGTCAAAACGTGTTTTTCAGCAGAAATAAACATGTTTCTGCAAGTTTGGTCAACCCCATGTAAGTTATGGGGCAGTAACATCACACTTTTCAAAACGTGTTTTTCAGCCCGAAATAAACGCGTTTTTTCAGGCAACTGAATCTACTTGTAAAACCAAGGCTCAGAAGTGCCCACACACTCAGCCCTTAACCCCAGTGTACAGAAAGTGTCAAAACGTGTTTTTCAGCAGAAATAAACATGTTTCTGCAAGTTTGGTCAACCCCATGTAAGTTATGGGGCAGTAACATCACACTTTTCAAAACGTGTTTTTCAGCCCGAAATAAACACGTTTTTTCAGGCTACTGAATCTCCTTGTAACAGCAAGCTTCAGAAGAGCCCACACACTCAGCCCTTAACCCCAGTGTACAGAAAGTGTCAAAACATGTTTTTCAGCAGAAATAAACATGTTTCTGCAAGTTTGGTCAACCCCATGTAAGTTATGGGGCAGTAACATCACACTTTTCAAAACGTGTTTTTCAGCCCGAAATAAACGCGTTTTTTCAGACAACTGAATCTCCTTGTAACAGCAAGCTTCAGAAGAGCCCACACACTCAGCCCTTAACCCCAGTGTACAGAAAGTGTCAAAACGTGTTTTTCAGCAGAAATAAACATGTTTCTGCAAGTTTGGTCAACCCCATGTAAGTTATGGGGCAGTAACATCACACTTTTCAAAACGTGTTTTTCAGCCCTAATAAACGCGTTTTTTCAGGCAACTGAATCTACTTGTAACAGCAAGGCTCAGAAGTGCCCACACACTCAGCCCTTAACCCCAGTGTACAGAAAGTGTCAAAACATGTTTTTCAGCAGAAATAAACATGTTTCTGCAAGTTTGGTCAACCCCATGTAAGTTATGGGGCAGTAACATCACACTTTTCAAAACGTGTTTTTCAGCCCGAAATAAACGCGTTTTTTCAGACAACTGAATCTCCTTGTAACAGCAAGCTTCAGAAGAGCCCACACACTCAGCCCTTAACCCCAGTGTACAGAAAGTGTCAAAACGTGTTTTTCAGCAGAAATAAACATGTTTCTGCAAGTTTGGTCAACCCCATGTAAGTTATGGGGCAGTAACATCACACTTTTCAAAACGTGTTTTTCAGCCCGAAATAAACACGTTTTTTCAGGCTACTGAATCTCCTTGTAACAGCAAGCTTCAGAAGAGCCCACACACTCAGCCCTTAACCCCAGTGTACAGAAAGTGTCAAAACGTGTTTTTCAGCAGAAATAAACATGTTTCTGCAAGTTTGGTCAACCCCATGTAAGTTATGGGGCAGTAACATCACACTTTTCAAAACGTGTTTTTCAGCCCGAAATAAACGCGTTTTTTCAGACAACTGAATCTCCTTGTAACAGCAAGCTTCAGAAGAGCCCACACACTCAGCTCTTAACCCCAGTGTACAGAAAGTGTCAAAACGTGTTTTTCAGCAGAAATAACATGTTTCTGCAAGTTTGGTCAACCCCATGTAAGTTATGGGGCAGTAACATCACACTTTTCAAAACGTGTTTTTCAGCCCGAAATAAACGCGTTTTTTCAGGCAACTGAATCTACTTGTAAAACCAAGGCTCAGAAGTGCCCACACACTCAGCCCTTAACCCCAGTGTACAGAAAGTGTCAAAACGTGTTTTTCAGCAGAAATAAACATGTTTCTGCAAGTTTGGTCAACCCCATGTAAGTTATGGGGCAGTAACATCACACTTTTCAAAACGTGTTTTTCAGCCCGAAATAAACACGTTTTTTCAGGCTACTGAATCTCCTTGTAACAGCAAGCTTCAGAAGAGCCCACACACTCAGCCCTTAACCCCAGTGTACAGAAAGTGTCAAAACATGTTTTTCAGCAGAAATAAACATGTTTCTGCAAGTTTGGTCAACCCCATGTAAGTTATGGGGCAGTAACATCACACTTTTCAAAACGTGTTTTTCAGCCCGAAATAAACGCGTTTTTTCAGACAACTGAATCTCCTTGTAACAGCAAGCTTCAGAAGAGCCCACACACTCAGCCCTTAACCCCAGTGTACAGAAAGTGTCAAAACGTGTTTTTCAGCAGAAATAAACATGTTTCTGCAAGTTTGGTCAACCCCATGTAAGTTATGGGGCAGTAACATCACACTTTTCAAAACGTGTTTTTCAGCCCTAATAAACGCGTTTTTTCAGGCAACTGAATCTACTTGTAACAGCAAGGCTCAGAAGTGCCCACACACTCAGCCCTTAACCCCAGTGTACAGAAAGTGTCAAAACATGTTTTTCAGCAGAAATAAACATGTTTCTGCAAGTTTGGTCAACCCCATGTAAGTTATGGGGCAGTAACATCACACTTTTCAAAACGTGTTTTTCAGCCCGAAATAAACGCGTTTTTTCAGACAACTGAATCTCCTTGTAACAGCAAGCTTCAGAAGAGCCCACACACTCAGCCCTTAACCCCAGTGTACAGAAAGTGTCAAAACGTGTTTTTCAGCAGAAATAAACATGTTTCTGCAAGTTTGGTCAACCCCATGTAAGTTATGGGGCAGTAACATCACACTTTTCAAAACGTGTTTTTCAGCCCGAAATAAACACGTTTTTTCAGGCTACTGAATCTCCTTGTAACAGCAAGCTTCAGAAGAGCCCACACACTCAGCCCTTAACCCCAGTGTACAGAAAGTGTCAAAACATGTTTTTCAGCAGAAATAAACATGTTTCTGCAAGTTTGGTCAACCCCATGTAAGTTATGGGGCAGTAACATCACACTTTTCAAAACGTGTTTTTCAGCCCGAAATAAACGCGTTTTTTCAGACAACTGAATCTCCTTGTAACAGCAAGCTTCAGAAGAGCCCACACACTCAGCCCTTAACCCCAGTGTACAGAAAGTGTCAAAACGTGTTTTTCAGCAGAAATAAACATGTTTCTGCAAGTTTGGTCAACCCCATGTAAGTTATGGGGCAGTAACATCACACTTTTCAAAACGTGTTTTTCAGCCCTAATAAACGCGTTTTTTCAGGCAACTGAATCTACTTGTAACAGCAAGGCTCAGAAGTGCCCACACACTCAGCCCTTAACCCCAGTGTACAGAAAGTGTCAAAACATGTTTTTCAGCAGAAATAAACATGTTTCTGCAAGTTTGGTCAACCCCATGTAAGTTATGGGGCAGTAACATCACACTTTTCAAAACGTGTTTTTCAGCCCGAAATAAACGCGTTTTTTCAGACAACTGAATCTCCTTGTAACAGCAAGCTTCAGAAGAGCCCACACACTCAGCCCTTAACCCCAGTGTACAGAAAGTGTCAAAACATGTTTTTCAGCAGAAATAAACATGTTTCTGCAAGTTTGGTCAACCCCATGTAAGTTATGGGGCAGTAACATCACACTTTTCAAAACGTGTTTTTCAGCCCGAAATAAACAAGTTTTTTCAGGCAACTGAATCTCCTTGTAACAGCAAGCTTCAGAAGAGCCCACACACTCAGCCCTTAACCCCAGTGTACAGAAAGTGTCAAAACGTGTTTTTCAGCAGAAATAAACATGTTTCTGCAAGTTTGGTCAACCCCATGTAAGTTATGGGGCAGTAACATCACACTTTTCAAAACGTGTTTTTCAGCCCTAATAAACGCGTTTTTTCAGGCAACTGAATCTACTTGTAACAGCAAGGCTCAGAAGTGCCCACACACTCAGCCCTTAACCCCAGTGTACAGAAAGTGTCAAAACATGTTTTTCAGCAGAAATAAACATGTTTCTGCAAGTTTGGTCAACCCCATGTAAGTTATGGGGCAGTAACATCACACTTTTCAAAACGTGTTTTTCAGCCCGAAATAAACGCGTTTTTTCAGACAACAGAATCTCCTTGTAACAGCAAGCTTCAGAAGAGCCCACACACTCAGCCCTTAACCCCAGTGTACAGAAAGTGTCAAAACGTGTTTTTCAGCAGAAATAAACATGTTTCTGCAAGTTTGGCCAACCCCATGTAAGTTATGGGGCAGTAACATCACACTTTTCAAAACGTGTTTTTCAGCCCGAAATAAACGCGTTTTTTCAGGCAACTGAATCTCCTTGTAACAGCAAGCTTCAGAAGAGCCCACACACTCAGCCCTTAACCCCAGTGTACAGAAAGTGTCAAAACGTGTTTTTCAGCAGAAATAAACATGTTTCTGCAAGTTTGGTCAACCCCATGTAAGTTATGGGGCAGTAACATCACACTTTTCAAAACGTGTTTTTCAGCCCGAAATAAACGCGTTTTTTCAGTCAACTGAATCTCCTTGTAACAGCAAGCTTCAGAAGAGCCCACACACTCAGCCCTTAACCCCAGTGTACAGAAAGTGTCAAAACATGTTTTTCAGCAGAAATAAACATGTTTCTGCAAGTTTGGTCAACCCCATGTAAGTTATGGGGCAGTAACATCACACTTTTCAAAACGTGTTTTTCAGCCCGAAATAAACACGTTTTTTCAGGCAACTGAATCTCCTTGTAACAGCAAGCTTCAGAAGAGCCCACACACTCAGCCCTTAACCCCAGTGTACAGAAAGTGTCAAAACGTGTTTTTCAGCAGAAATAAACATGTTTCTGCAAGTTTGGTCAACCCCATGTAAGTTATGGGGCAGTAACATCACTCTTTTCAAAACGTGTTTTTCAGCCCGAAATAAACGCGTTTTTTCAGGCAACTGAATCTACTTGTAAAAGCAAGGCTCAGAAGTGCCCACACACTCAGCCCTTAACCCCAGTGTACAGAAAGTGTCAAAACGTGTTTTTCAGCAGAAATAAACATGTTTCTGCAAGTTTGGTCAACCCCATGTAAGTTATGGGGCAGTAACATCACATTTTTCAAAACGTGTTTTTCAGCCCGAAATAAACGCGTTTTTTCAGACAACTGAATCTCCTTGTAACAGCAAGCTTCAGAAGAGCCCACACACTCAGCCCTTAACCCCAGTGTACAGAAAGTGTCAAAACATGTTTTTCAGCAGAAATAAACATGTTTCTGCAAGTTTGGTCAACCCCATGTAAGTTATGGGGCAGTAACATCACACTTTTCAAAACGTGTTTTTCAGCCCGAAATAAACGCGTTTTTTCAGGCAACTGAATCTACTTGTAACAACAAGGCTCAGAAGTGCCCACACACTCAGCCCTTAACCCCAGTGTACAGAAAGTGTCAAAACATGTTTTTCAGCAGAAATAAACATGTTTCTGCAAGTTTGGTCAACCCCATGTAAGTTATGGGGCAGTAACATCACACTTTTCAAAACGTGTTTTTCAGCCCGAAATAAACGCGTTTTTTCATGCAACTGAATCTCCTTGTAACAGCAAGCTTCAGAAGAGCCCACACACTCAGCCCTTAACCCCAGTGTACAGAAAGTGTCAAAACATGTTTTTCAGCAGAAATAAACATGTTTCTGCAAGTTTGGTCAACCCCATGTAAGTTATGGGGCAGTAACATCACACTTTTCAAAACGTGTTTTTCAGCCCGAAATAAACGCGTTTTTTCAGGCAACTGAATCTACTTGTAACAACAAGGCTCAGAAGTGCCCACACACTCAGCCCTTAACCCCAGTGTACAGAAAGTGTCAAAACATGTTTTTCAGCAGAAATAAACATGTTTCTGCAAGTTTGGTCAACCCCATGTAAGTTATGGGGCAGTAACATCACACTTTTCAAAACGTGTTTTTCAGCCCGAAATAAACGCGTTTTTTCATGCAACTGAATCTCCTTGTAACAGCAAGCTTCAGAAGAGCCCACACACTCAGCCCTTAACCCCAGTGTACAGAAAGTGTCAAAACATGTTTTTCAGCAGAAATAAACATGTTTCTGCAAGTTTGGTCAACCCCATGTAAGTTATGGGGCAGTAACATCACACTTTTCAAAACGTGTTTTTCAGCCCGAAATAAACACGTTTTTTCAGGCAACTGAATCTCCTTGTAACAGCAAGCTTCAGAAGAGCCCACACACTCAGCCCTTAACCCCAGTGTACAGAAAGTGTCAAAACATGTTTTTCAGCAGAAATAAACATGTTTCTGCAAGTTTGGTCAACCCCATGTAAGTTATGGGGCAGTAACATCACTCTTTTCAAAACGTGTTTTTCAGCCCGAAATAAACGCGTTTTTTCAGGCAACTGAATCTACTTGTAAAACCAAGGCTCAGAAGTGCCCACACACTCAGCCCTTAACCCCAGTGTACAGAAAGTGTCAAAACGTTTTTTTCAGCAGAAATAAACATGTTTCTGCAAGTTTGGTCAACCCCATGTAAGTTATGGGGCAGTAACATCACACTTTTCAAAACGTGTTTTTCAGCCCGAAATAAACGCGTTTTTTCAGACAACTGAATCTCCTTGTAACAGCAAGCTTCAGAAGAGCCCACACACTCAGCTCTTAACCCCAGTGTACAGAAAGTGTCAAAACGTGTTTTTCAGCAGAAATAAACATGTTTCTGCAAGTTTGGTCAACCCCATGTAAGTTATGGGGCAGTAACATCACACTTTTCAAAACGTGTTTTTCAGCCCGAAATAAACGCGTTTTTTCAGGCAACTGAATCTACTTGTAAAACCAAGGCTCAGAAGTGCCCACACACTCAGCCCTTAACCCCAGTGTACAGAAAGTGTCAAAACGTGTTTTTCAGCAGAAATAAACATGTTTCTGCAAGTTTGGTCAACCCCATGTAAGTTATGGGGCAGTAACATCACACTTTTCAAAACGTGTTTTTCAGCCCGAAATAAACACGTTTTTTCAGGCTACTGAATCTCCTTGTAACAGCAAGCTTCAGAAGAGCCCACACACTCAGCCCTTAACCCCAGTGTACAGAAAGTGTCAAAACATGTTTTTCAGCAGAAATAAACATGTTTCTGCAAGTTTGGTCAACCCCATGTAAGTTATGGGGCAGTAACATCACACTTTTCAAAACGTGTTTTTCAGCCCGAAATAAACGCGTTTTTTCAGACAACTGAATCTCCTTGTAACAGCAAGCTTCAGAAGAGCCCACACACTCAGCCCTTAACCCCAGTGTACAGAAAGTGTCAAAACGTGTTTTTCAGCAGAAATAAACATGTTTCTGCAAGTTTGGTCAACCCCATGTAAGTTATGGGGCAGTAACATCACACTTTTCAAAACGTGTTTTTCAGCCCTAATAAACGCGTTTTTTCAGGCAACTGAATCTACTTGTAACAGCAAGGCTCAGAAGTGCCCACACACTCAGCCCTTAACCCCAGTGTACAGAAAGTGTCAAAACATGTTTTTCAGCAGAAATAAACATGTTTCTGCAAGTTTGGTCAACCCCATGTAAGTTATGGGGCAGTAACATCACACTTTTCAAAACGTGTTTTTCAGCCCGAAATAAACGCGTTTTTTCAGACAACTGAATCTCC
This sequence comes from Lepisosteus oculatus, assembly GCF_040954835.1. Classification (NCBI taxonomy): domain Eukaryota; kingdom Metazoa; phylum Chordata; class Actinopteri; order Semionotiformes; family Lepisosteidae; genus Lepisosteus; species Lepisosteus oculatus. The sequence continues at coordinate 234,355 of NW_027167684.1, forward strand.
TTGTAACAGCAAGCTTCAGAAGAGCCCACACACTCAGCCCTTAACCCCAGTGTACAGAAAGTGTCAAAACGTGTTTTTCAGCAGAAATAAACATGTTTCTGCAAGTTTGGTCAACCCCATGTAAGTTATGGGGCAGTAACATCACACTTTTCAAAACGTGTTTTTCAGCCCGAAATAAACACGTTTTTTCAGGCTACTGAATCTCCTTGTAACAGCAAGCTTCAGAAGAGCCCACACACTCAGCCCTTAACCCCAGTGTACAGAAAGTGTCAAAACATGTTTTTCAGCAGAAATAAACATGTTTCTGCAAGTTTGGTCAACCCCATGTAAGTTATGGGGCAGTAACATCACACTTTTCAAAACGTGTTTTTCAGCCCGAAATAAACGCGTTTTTTCAGACAACTGAATCTCCTTGTAACAGCAAGCTTCAGAAGAGCCCACACACTCAGCCCTTAACCCCAGTGTACAGAAAGTGTCAAAACGTGTTTTTCAGCAGAAATAAACATGTTTCTGCAAGTTTGGTCAACCCCATGTAAGTTATGGGGCAGTAACATCACACTTTTCAAAACGTGTTTTTCAGCCCTAATAAACGCGTTTTTTCAGGCAACTGAATCTACTTGTAACAGCAAGGCTCAGAAGTGCCCACACACTCAGCCCTTAACCCCAGTGTACAGAAAGTGTCAAAACATGTTTTTCAGCAGAAATAAACATGTTTCTGCAAGTTTGGTCAACCCCATGTAAGTTATGGGGCAGTAACATCACACTTTTCAAAACGTGTTTTTCAGCCCGAAATAAACGCGTTTTTTCAGACAACAGAATCTCCTTGTAACAGCAAGCTTCAGAAGAGCCCACACACTCAGCCCTTAACCCCAGTGTACAGAAAGTGTCAAAACGTGTTTTTCAGCAGAAATAAACATGTTTCTGCAAGTTTGGCCAACCCCATGTAAGTTATGGGGCAGTAACATCACACTTTTCAAAACGTGTTTTTCAGCCCGAAATAAACGCGTTTTTTCAGGCAACTGAATCTCCTTGTAACAGCAAGCTTCAGAAGAGCCCACACACTCAGCCCTTAACCCCAGTGTACAGAAAGTGTCAAAACGTGTTTTTCAGCAGAAATAAACATGTTTCTGCAAGTTTGGTCAACCCCATGTAAGTTATGGGGCAGTAACATCACACTTTTCAAAACGTGTTTTTCAGCCCGAAATAAACGCGTTTTTTCAGGCAACTGAATCTCCTTGTAACAGCAAGGCTCAGAAGTGCCCACACACTCAGCCCTTAACCCCAGTGTACAGAAAGTGTCAAAACATGATTTTCAGCAGAAATAAACATGTTTCTGCAAGTTTGGTCAACCCCATGTAAGTTATGGGGCAGTAACATCACACTTTTCAAAACGTGTTTTTCAGCCCGAAATAAACGCGTTTTTTCAGTCAACTGAATCTCCTTGTAACAGCAAGCTTCAGAAGAGCCCACACACTCAGCCCTTAACCCCAGTGTACAGAAAGTGTCAAAACATGTTTTTCAGCAGAAATAAACATGTTTCTGCAAGTTTGGTCAACCCCATGTAAGTTATGGGGCAGTAACATCACACTTTTCAAAACGTGTTTTTCAGCCCGAAATAAACACGTTTTTTCAGGCAACTGAATCTCCTTGTAACAGCAAGCTTCAGAAGAGCCCACACACTCAGCCCTTAACCCCAGTGTACAGAAAGTGTCAAAACGTGTTTTTCAGCAGAAATAAACATGTTTCTGCAAGTTTGGTCAACCCCATGTAAGTTATGGGGCAGTAACATCACTCTTTTCAAAACGTGTTTTTCAGCCCGAAATAAACGCGTTTTTTCAGGCAACTGAATCTACTTGTAAAAGCAAGGCTCAGAAGTGCCCACACACTCAGCCCTTAACCCCAGTGTACAGAAAGTGTCAAAACGTGTTTTTCAGCAGAAATAAACATGTTTCTGCAAGTTTGGTCAACCCCATGTAAGTTATGGGGCAGTAACATCACATTTTTCAAAACGTGTTTTTCAGCCCGAAATAAACGCGTTTTTTCAGACAACTGAATCTCCTTGTAACAGCAAGCTTCAGAAGAGCCCACACACTCAGCCCTTAACCCCAGTGTACAGAAAGTGTCAAAACATGTTTTTCAGCAGAAATAAACATGTTTCTGCAAGTTTGGTCAACCCCATGTAAGTTATGGGGCAGTAACATCACACTTTTCAAAACGTGTTTTTCAGCCCGAAATAAACGCGTTTTTTCAGGCAACTGAATCTACTTGTAACAACAAGGCTCAGAAGTGCCCACACACTCAGCCCTTAACCCCAGTGTACAGAAAGTGTCAAAACATGTTTTTCAGCAGAAATAAACATGTTTCTGCAAGTTTGGTCAACCCCATGTAAGTTATGGGGCAGTAACATCACACTTTTCAAAACGTGTTTTTCAGCCCGAAATAAACGCGTTTTTTCATGCAACTGAATCTCCTTGTAACAGCAAGCTTCAGAAGAGCCCACACACTCAGCCCTTAACCCCAGTGTACAGAAAGTGTCAAAACATGTTTTTCAGCAGAAATAAACATGTTTCTGCAAGTTTGGTCAACCCCATGTAAGTTATGGGGCAGTAACATCACACTTTTCAAAACGTGTTTTTCAGCCCGAAATAAACACGTTTTTTCAGGCAACTGAATCTCCTTGTAACAGCAAGCTTCAGAAGAGCCCACACACTCAGCCCTTAACCCCAGTGTACAGAAAGTGTCAAAACATGTTTTTCAGCAGAAATAAACATGTTTCTGCAAGTTTGGTCAACCCCATGTAAGTTATGGGGCAGTAACATCACTCTTTTCAAAACGTGTTTTTCAGCCCGAAATAAACGCGTTTTTTCAGGCAACTGAATCTACTTGTAAAACCAAGGCTCAGAAGTGCCCACACACTCAGCCCTTAACCCCAGTGTACAGAAAGTGTCAAAACGTGTTTTTCAGCAGAAATAAACATGTTTCTGCAAGTTTGGTCAACCCCATGTAAGTTATGGGGCAGTAACATCACACTTTTCAAAACGTGTTTTTCAGCCCGAAATAAACACGTTTTTTCAGGCTACTGAATCTCCTTGTAACAGCAAGCTTCAGAAGAGCCCACACACTCAGCCCTTAACCCCAGTGTACAGAAAGTGTCAAAACGTGTTTTTCAGCAGAAATAAACATGTTTCTGCAAGTTTGGTCAACCCCATGTAAGTTATGGGGCAGTAACATCACTCTTTTCAAAACGTGTTTTTCAGCCCGAAATAAACGCGTTTTTTCAGGCAACTGAATCTCCTTGTAACAGCAAGCTTCAGAAGAGCCCACACACTCAGCCCTTAACCCCAGTGTACAGAAAGTGTCAAAACGTGTTTTTCAGCAGAAATAAACATGTTTCTGCAAGTTTGGTCAACCCCATGTAAGTTATGGGGCAGTAACATCACACTTTTCAAAACGTGTTTTTCAGCCCGAAATAAACACGTTTTTTCAGGCAACTGAATCTCCTTGTAAAAGCAAGCTTCAGAAGAGCCCACACACTCAGCCCTTAACCCCAGTGTACAGAAAGTGTCAAAACATGTTTTTCAGCAGAAATAAACATGTTTCTGCAAGTTTGGTCAACCCCATGTAAGTTATGGGGCAGTAACATCACACTTTTCAAAACGTGTTTTTCAGCCCGAAATAAACGCGTTTTTTCAGGCAACTGAATCTCCTTGTAACAGCAAGCTTCAGAAGAGCCCACACACTCAGCCCTTAACCCCAGTGTACAGAAAGTGTCAAAACGTGTTTTTCAGCAGAAATAAACATGTTTCTGCAAGTTTGGTCAACCCCAGGTAAGTTATGGGGCAGTAACATCACACTTTTCAAAACGTGTTTTTCAGCCCGAAATAAACGCGTTTTTTCAGGCAACTGAATCTCCTTGTAACAGCAAGGCTCAGAAGTGCCCACACACTCAGCCCTTAACCCCAGTGTACAGAAAGTGTCAAAACATGATTTTCAGCAGAAATAAACATGTTTCTGCAAGTTTGGTCAACCCCATGTAAGTTATGGGGCAGTAACATCACACTTTTCAAAACGTGTTTTTCAGCCCGAAATAAACACGTTTTTTCAGGCAACTGAATCTCCTTGTAACAGCAAGCTTCAGAAGAGCCCACACACTCAGCCCTTAACCCCAGTGTACAGAAAGTGTCAAAACGTGTTTTTCAGCAGAAATAAACATGTTTCTGCAAGTTTGGTCAACCCCATGTAAGTTATGGGGCAGTAACATCACTCTTTTCAAAACGTGTTTTTCAGCCCGAAATAAACGCGTTTTTTCAGGCAACTGAATCTACTTGTAAAAGCAAGGCTCAGAAGTGCCCACACACTCAGCCCTTAACCCCAGTGTACAGAAAGTGTCAAAACATGTTTTTCAGCAGAAATAAACATGTTTCTGCAAGTTTGGTCAACCCCATGTAAGTTATGGGGTAGTAACATCACACTTTTCAAAACGTGTTTTTCAGCCCGAAATAAACACGTTTTTTCAGGCAACTGAATCTCCTTGTAACAGCAAGCTTCAGAAGAGCCCACACACTCAGCCCTTAACCCCAGTGTACAGAAAGTGTCAAAACGTGTTTTTCAGCAGAAATAAACATGTTTCTGCAAGTTTGGTCAACCCCATGTAAGTTATGGGGCAGTAACATCACACTTTTCAAAACGTGTTTTTCAGCCCGAAATAAACGCGTTTTTTCAGACAACTGAATCTCCTTGTAAAAGCAAGGCTCAGAAGTGCCCACACACTCAGCCCTTAACCCCAGTGTACAGAAAGTGTCAAAACGTGTTTTTCAGCAGAAATAAACATGTTTCTGCAAGTTTGGTCAACCCCATGTAAGTTATGGGGCAGTAACATCACACTTTTCAAAACGTGTTTTTCAGCCCGAAATAAACGCGTTTTTTCAGGCAACTGAATCTACTTGTAAAAGCAAGGCTCAGAAGTGCCCACACACTCAGCCCTTAACCCCAGTGTACAGAAAGTGTCAAAACGTGTTTTTCAGCAGAAATAAACATGTTTCTGCAAGTTTTTCAACCCCATGTAAGTTATGGGGCAGTAACATCACACTTTTCAAAACGTGTTTTTCAGCCCGAAATAAACGCGTTTTTTCAGGCAACTGAATCTACTTGTAAAAGCAAGGCTCAGAAGTGCCCACACACTCAGCCCTTAACCCCAGTGTACAGAAAGTGTCAAAACGTGTTTTTCAGCAGAAATAAACATGTTTCTGCAAGTTTTTCAACCCCATGTAAGTTATGGGGCAGTAACATCACACTTTTCAAAACGTGTTTTTCAGCCCGAAATAAACGCGTTTTTTCAGGCAACTGAATCTACTTGTAACAACAAGGCTCAGAAGTGCCCACACACTCAGCCCTTAACCCCAGTGTACAGAAAGTGTCAAAACGTGTTTTTCAGCAGAAATAAACATGTTTCTGCAAGTTTGGTCAACCCCATGTAAGTTATGGGGCAGTAACATCACACTTTTCAAAACGTGTTTTTCAGCCCGAAATAAACACGTTTTTTCAGGCAACTGAATCTCCTTGTAACAGCAAGCTTCAGAAGAGCCCACACACTCAGCCCTTAACCCCAGTGTACAGAAAGTGTCAAAACATGTTTTTCAGCAGAAATAAACATGTTTCTGCAAGTTTGGTCAACCCCATGTAAGTTATGGGGCAGTAACATCACACTTTTCAAAACGTGTTTTTCAGCCCGAAATAAACACGTTTTTTCAGGCAACTGAATCTCCTTGTAACAGCAAGCTTCAGAAGAGCCCACACACTCAGCCCTTAACCCCAGTGTACAGAAAGTGTCAAAACGTGTTTTTCAGCAGAAATAAACATGTTTCTGCAAGTTTGGTCAACCCCATGTAAGTTATGGGGCAGTAACATCACACTTTTCAAAACGTGTTTTTCAGCCCGAAATAAACGCGTTTTTTCAGGCAACTGAATCTCCTTGTAACAGCAAGGCTCAGAAGTGCCCACACACTCAGCCCTTAACCCCAGTGTACAGAAAGTGTCAAAACATGATTTTCAGCAGAAATAAACATGTTTCTGCAAGTTTGGTCAACCCCATGTAAGTTATGGGGCAGTAACATCACACTTTTCAAAACGTGTTTTTCAGCCCGATATAAACGCGTTTTTTCAGGCAACTGAATCTCCTTGTAACAGCAAGCTTCAGAAGAGCCCACACACTCAGCCCTTAACCCCAGTGTACAGAAAGTGTCAAAACATGTTTTTCAGCAGAAATAAACATGTTTCTGCAAGTTTGGTCAACCCCATGTAAGTTATGGGGCAGTAACATCACTCTTTTCAAAACGTGTTTTTAAGCCCGAAATAAACGCGTTTTTTCAGGCAACTGAATCTACTTGTAAAAGCAAGGCTCAGAAGTGCCCACACACTCAGCCCTTAACCCCAGTGTACAGAAAGTGTCAAAACATGTTTTTCAGCAGAAATAAACATGTTTCTGCAAGTTTGGTCAACCCCATGTAAGTTATGGGGTAGTAACATCACACTTTTCAAAACGTGTTTTTCAGCCCGAAATAAACACGTTTTTTCAGGCAACTGAATCTCCTTGTAACAGCAAGCTTCAGAAGAGCCCACACACTCAGCCCTTAACCCCAGTGTACAGAAAGTGTCAAAACGTGTTTTTCAGCAGAAATAAACATGTTTCTGCAAGTTTGGTCAACCCCATGTAAGTTATGGGGCAGTAACATCACACTTTTCAAAACGTGTTTTTCAGCCCGAAATAAACGCGTTTTTTCAGACAACTGAATCTCCTTGTAACAGCAAGCTTCAGAAGAGCCCACACACTCAGCCCTTAACCCCAGTGTACAGAAAGTGTCAAAACGTGTTTTTCAGCAGAAATAAACATGTTTCTGCAAGTTTGGTCAACCCCATGTAAGTTATGGGGCAGTAACATCACACTTTTCAAAACGTGTTTTTCAGCCCGAAATAAACGCGTTTTTTCAGACAACTGAATCTCCTTGTAAAAGCAAGGCTCAGAAGTGCCCACACACTCAGCCCTTAACCCCAGTGTACAGAAAGTGTCAAAACGTGTTTTTCAGCAGAAATAAACATGTTTCTGCAAGTTTGGTCAACCCCATGTAAGTTATGGGGCAGTAACATCACACTTTTCAAAACGTGTTTTTCAGCCCGAAATAAACACGTTTTTTCAGGCAACTGAATCTCCTTGTAACAGCAAGCTTCAGAAGAGCCCACACACTCAGCCCTTAACCCCAGTGTACAGAAAGTGTCAAAACGTGTTTTTCAGCAGAAATAAACATGTTTCTGCAAGTTTGGTCAACCCCATGTAAGTTATGGGGCAGTAACATCACACTTTTCAAAACGTGTTTTTCAGCCCGAAATAAACGCGTTTTTTCAGGCAACTGAATCTCCTTGTAACAGCAAGCTTCAGAAGAGCCCACACACTCAGCCCTTAACCCCAGTGTACAGAAAGTGTCAAAACATGTTTTTCAGCAGAAATAAACATGTTTCTGCAAGTTTGGTCAACCCCATGTAAGTTATGGGGCAGTAACATCACACTTTTCAAAACGTGTTTTTCAGCCCGAAATAAACACGTTTTTTCAGGCAACTGAATCTCCTTGTAACAGCAAGCTTCAGAAGGGCCCACACACTCAGCCCTTAACCCCAGTGTACAGAAAGTGTCAAAACGTGTTTTTCAGCAGAAATAAACATGTTTCTGCAAGTTTGGTCAACCCCATGTAAGTTATGGGGCAGTAACATCACTCTTTTCAAAACGTGTTTTTCAGCCCGAAATAAACGCGTTTTTTCAGGCAACTGAATCTACTTGTAAAAGCAAGCTTCAGAAGAGCCCACACACTCAGCCCTTAACCCCAGTGTACAGAAAGTGTCAAAACATGTTTTTCAGCAGAAATAAACATGTTTCTGCAAGTTTGGTCAACCCCATGTAAGTTATGGGGCAGTAACATCACACTTTTCAAAACGTGTTTTTCAGCCCGAAATAAACGCGTTTTTTCAGGCAACTGAATCTCCTTGTAACAGCAAGGCTCAGAAGTGCCCACACACTCAGCCCTTAACCCCAGTGTACAGAAAGTGTCAAAACATGATTTTCAGCAGAAATAAACATGTTTCTGCAAGTTTGGTCAACCCCATGTAAGTTATGGGGCAGTAACATCACACTTTTCAAAACGTGTTTTTCAGCCCGAAATAAACGCGTTTTTTCAGGCAACTGAATCTCCTTGTAACAGCAAGCTTCAGAAGAGCCCACACACTCAGCCCTTAACCCCAGTGTACAGAAAGTGTCAAAACGTGTTTTTCAGCAGAAATAAACATGTTTCTGCAAGTTTGGTCAACCCCATGTAAGTTATGGGGCAGTAACATCACACTTTTCAAAACGTGTTTTTCGGCCCGAAATAAACACGTTTTTTCAGGCAACTGAATCTCCTTGTAACAGCAAGCTTCAGAAGAGCCCACACACTCAGCCCTTAACCCCAGTGTACAGAAAGTGTCAAAACGTGTTTTTCAGCAGAAATAAACATGTTTCTGCAAGTTTGGTCAACCCCATGTAAGTTATGGGGCAGTAACATCACACTTTTCAAAACGTGTTTTTCAGCCCGAAATAAACGCGTTTTTTCAGGCAACTGAATCTCCTTGTAACAGCAAGCTTCAGAAGAGCCCACACACTCAGCCCTTAACCCCAGTGTACAGAAAGTGTCAAAACGTGTTTTTCAGCAGAAATAAACATGTTTCTGCAAGTTTGGTCAACCCCAGGTAAGTTATGGGGCAGTAACATCACACTTTTCAAAACGTGTTTTTCAGCCCGAAATAAACGCGTTTTTTCAGGCAACTGAATCTCCTTGTAACAGCAAGGCTCAGAAGTGCCCACACACTCAGCCCTTAACCCCAGTGTACAGAAAGTGTCAAAACATGATTTTCAGCAGAAATAAACATGTTTCTGCAAGTTTGGTCAACCCCATGTAAGTTATGGGGCAGTAACATCACACTTTTCAAAACGTGTTTTTCAGCCCGAAATAAACACGTTTTTTCAGGCAACTGAATCTCCTTGTAACAGCAAGCTTCAGAAGAGCCCACACACTCAGCCCTTAACCCCAGTGTACAGAAAGTGTCAAAACGTGTTTTTCAGCAGAAATAAACATGTTTCTGCAAGTTTGGTCAACCCCATGTAAGTTATGGGGCAGTAACATCACTCTTTTCAAAACGTGTTTTTCAGCCCGAAATAAACGCGTTTTTTCAGGCAACTGAATCTACTTGTAAAAGCAAGGCTCAGAAGTGCCCACACACTCAGCCCTTAACCCCAGTGTACAGAAAGTGTCAAAACATGTTTTTCAGCAGAAATAAACATGTTTCTGCAAGTTTGGTCAACCCCATGTAAGTTATGGGGTAGTAACATCACACTTTTCAAAACGTGTTTTTCAGCCCGAAATAAACACGTTTTTTCAGGCAACTGAATCTCCTTGTAACAGCAAGCTTCAGAAGAGCCCACACACTCAGCCCTTAACCCCAGTGTACAGAAAGTGTCAAAACATGTTTTTCAGCAGAAATAAACATGTTTCTGCAAGTTTGGTCAACCCCATGTAAGTTATGGGGCAGTAACATCACACTTTTCAAAACGTGTTTTTCAGCCCGAAATAAACACGTTTTTTCAGGCAACTGAATCTCCTTGTAACAGCAAGCTTCAGAAGAGCCCACACACTCAGCCCTTAACCCCAGTGTACAGAAAGTGTCAAAACGTGTTTTTCAGCAGAAATAAACATGTTTCTGCAAGTTTGGTCAACCCCAGGTAAGTTATGGGGCAGTAACATCACACTTTTCAAAACGTGTTTTTCAGCCCGAAATAAACGCGTTTTTTCAGGCAACTGAATCTCCTTGTAACAGCAAGGCTCAGAAGTGCCCACACACTCAGCCCTTAACCCCAGTGTACAGAAAGTGTCAAAACATGATTTTCAGCAGAAATAAACATGTTTCTGCAAGTTTGGTCAACCCCATGTAAGTTATGGGGCAGTAACATCACACTTTTCAAAACGTGTTTTTCAGCCCGATATAAACGCGTTTTTTCAGGCAACTGAATCTCCTTGTAACAGCAAGCTTCAGAAGAGCCCACACACTCAGCCCTTAACCCCAGTGTACAGAAAGTGTCAAAACATGTTTTTCAGCAGAAATAAACATGTTTCTGCAAGTTTGGTCAACCCCATGTAAGTTATGGGGCAGTAACATCACACTTTTCAAAACGTGTTTTTCAGCCCGAAATAAACACGTTTTTTCAGGCAACTGAATCTCCTTGTAACAGCAAGCTTCAGAAGAGCCCACACACTCAGCCCTTAACCCCAGTGTACAGAAAGTGTCAAAACGTGTTTTTCAGCAGAAATAAACATGTTTCTGCAAGTTTGGTCAACCCCATGTAAGTTATGGGGCAGTAACATCACTCTTTTCAAAACGTGTTTTTCAGCCCGAAATAAACGCGTTTTTTCAGGCAACTGAATCTCCTTGTAACAGCAAGCTTCAGAAGAGCCCACACACTCAGCCCTTAACCCCAGTGTACAGAAAGTGTCAAAACGTGTTTTTCAGCAGAAATAAACATGTTTCTGCAAGTTTGGTCAACCCCATGTAAGTTATGGGGCAGTAACATCACACTTTTCAAAACGTGTTTTTCAGCCCGAAATAAACGCGTTTTTTCAGGCAACTGAATCTCCTTGTAACAGCAAGCTTCAGAAGAGCCCACACACTCAGCCCTTAACCCCAGTGTACAGAAAGTGTCAAAACATGTTTTTCAGCAGAAATAAACATGTTTCTGCAAGTTTGGTCAACCCCATGTAAGTTATGGGGCAGTAACATCACACTTTTCAAAACGTGTTTTTCAGCCCGAAATAAACACGTTTTTTCAGGCAACTGAATCTCCTTGTAACAGCAAGCTTCAGAAGAGCCCACACACTCAGCCCTTAACCCCAGTGTACAGAAAGTGTCAAAACGTGTTTTTCAGCAGAAATAAACATGTTTCTGCAAGTTTGGTCAACCCCATGTAAGTTATGGGGCAGTAACATCACTCTTTTCAAAACGTGTTTTTCAGCCCGAAATAAACGCGTTTTTTCAGGCAACTGAATCTACTTGTAAAAGCAAGGCTCAGAAGTGCCCACACACTCAGCCCTTAACCCCAGTGTACAGAAAGTGTCAAAACATGTTTTTCAGCAGAAATAAACATGTTTCTGCAAGTTTGGTCAACCCCATGTAAGTTATGGGGCAGTAACATCACACTTTTCAAAACGTGTTTTTCAGCCCGAAATAAATGCGTTTTTTCAGACAACTGAATCTCCTTGTAAAAGCAAGGCTCAGAAGTGCCCACACACTCAGCCCTTAACCCCAGTGTACAGAAAGTGTCAAAACGTGTTTTTCAGCAGAAATAAACATGTTTCTGCAAGTTTGGTCAACCCCATGTAAGTTATGGGGCAGTAACATCACACTTTTCAAAACGTGTTTTTCAGCCCGAAATAAACACGTTTTTTCAGGCAACTGAATCTCCTTGTAACAGCAAGCTTCAGAAGAGCCCACACACTCAGCCCTTAACCCCAGTGTACAGAAAGTGTCAAAACGTGTTTTTCAGCAGAAATAAACATGTTTCTGCAAGTTTGGTCAACCCCATGTAAGTTATGGGGCAGTAACATCACACTTTTCAAAACGTGTTTTTCAGCCCGAAATAAACGCGTTTTTTCAGGCAACTGAATCTCCTTGTAACAGCAAGCTTCAGAAGAGCCCACACACTCAGCCCTTAACCCCAGTGTACAGAAAGTGTCAAAACATGTTTTTCAGCAGAAATAAACATGTTTCTGCAAGTTTGGTCAACCCCATGTAAGTTATGGGGCAGTAACATCACACTTTTCAAAACGTGTTTTTCAGCCCGAAATAAACACGTTTTTTCAGGCAACTGAATCTCCTTGTAACAGCAAGCTTCAGAAGGGCCCACACACTCAGCCCTTAACCCCAGTGTACAGAAAGTGTCAAAACGTGTTTTTCAGCAGAAATAAACATGTTTCTGCAAGTTTGGTCAACCCCATGTAAGTTATGGGGCAGTAACATCACTCTTTTCAAAACGTGTTTTTCAGCCCGAAATAAACGCGTTTTTTCAGGCAACTGAATCTACTTGTAAAAGCAAGCTTCAGAAGAGCCCACACACTCAGCCCTTAACCCCAGTGTACAGAAAGTGTCAAAACATGTTTTTCAGCAGAAATAAACATGTTTCTGCAAGTTTGGTCAACCCCATGTAAGTTATGGGGCAGTAACATCACACTTTTCAAAACGTGTTTTTCAGCCCGAAATAAACGCGTTTTTTCAGACAACTGAATCTCCTTGTAACAGCAAGCTTCAGAAGTGCCCACACACTCAGCCCTTAACCCCAGTGTACAGAAAGTGTCAAAACGTGTTTTTCAGCAGAAATAAACATGTTTCTGCAAGTTTGGTCAACCCCATGTAAGTTATGGGGCAGTAACATCACACTTTTCAAAACGTGTTTTTCAGCCCGAAATAAACGCGTTTTTTCAGACAACTGAATCTCTTTGTAAAAGCAAGGCTCAGAAGTGCCCACACACTCAGCCCTTAACCCCAGTGTACAGAAAGTGTCAAAACGTGTTTTTCAGCAGAAATAAACATGTTTCTGCAAGTTTGGTCAACCCCATGTAAGTTATGGGGCAGTAACATCACACTTTTCAAAACGTGTTTTTCAGCCCGAAATAAACACGTTTTTTCAGGCAACTGAATCTCCTTGTAACAGCAAGCTTCAGAAGAGCCCACACACTCAGCCCTTAACCCCAGTGTACAGAAAGTGTCAAAACGTGTTTTTCAGCAGAAATAAACATGTTTCTGCAAGTTTGGTCAACCCCATGTAAGTTATGGGGCAGTAACATCACACTTTTCAAAACGTGTTTTTCAGCCCGAAATAAACGCGTTTTTTCAGGCAACTGAATCTCCTTGTAACAGCAAGCTTCAGAAGAGCCCACACACTCAGCCCTTAACCCCAGTGTACAGAAAGTGTCAAAACATGTTTTTCAGCAGAAATAAACATGTTTCTGCAAGTTTGGTCAACCCCATGTAAGTTATGGGGCAGTAACATCACACTTTTCAAAACGTGTTTTTCAGCCCGAAATAAACGCGTTTTTTCAGACAACTGAATCTCCTTGTAAAAGCAAGGCTCAGAAGTGCCCACACACTCAGCCCTTAACCCCAGTGTACAGAAAGTGTCAAAACGTGTTTTTCAGCAGAAATAAACATGTTTCTGCAAGTTTGGTCAACCCCATGTAAGTTATGGGGCAGTAACATCACACTTTTCAAAACGTGTTTTTCAGCCCGAAATAAACACGTTTTTTCAGGCAACTGAATCTCCTTGTAACAGCAAGCTTCAGAAGAGCCCACACACTCAGCCCTTAACCCCAGTGTACAGAAAGTGTCAAAACGTGTTTTTCAGCAGAAATAAACATGTTTCTGCAAGTTTGGTCAACCCCATGTAAGTTATGGGGCAGTAACATCACACTTTTCAAAACGTGTTTTTCAGCCCGAAATAAACGCGTTTTTTCAGGCAACTGAATCTCCTTGTAACAGCAAGCTTCAGAAGAGCCCACACACTCAGCCCTTAACCCCAGTGTACAGAAAGTGTCAAAACGTGTTTTTCAGCAGAAATAAACATGTTTCTGCAAGTTTGGTCAACCCCATGTAAGTTATGGGGCAGTAACATCACTCTTTTCAAAACGTGTTTTTCAGCCCGAAATAAACGCGTTTTTTCAGGCAACTGAATCTCCTTGTAACAGCAAGCTTCAGAAGAGCCCACACACTCAGCCCTTAACCCCAGTGTACAGAAAGTGTCAAAACGTGTTTTTCAGCAGAAATAAACATGTTTCTGCAAGTTTGGTCAACCCCATGTAAGTTATGGGGCAGTAACATCACACTTTTCAAAACGTGTTTTTCAGCCCGAAATAAACACGTTTTTTCAGGCAACTGAATCTCCTTGTAACAGCAAGCTTCAGAAGAGCCCACACACTCAGCCCTTAACCCCAGTGTACAGAAAGTGTCAAAACGTGTTTTTCAGCAGAAATAAACATGTTTCTGCAAGTTTGGTCAACCCCAGGTAAGTTATGGGGCAGTAACATCACACTTTTCAAAACGTGTTTTTCAGCCCGAAATAAACGCGTTTTTTCAGGCAACTGAATCTCCTTGTAACAGCAAGGCTCAGAAGTGCCCACACACTCAGCCCTTAACCCCAGTGTACAGAAAGTGTCAAAACATGATTTTCAGCAGAAATAAACATGTTTCTGCAAGTTTGGTCAACCCCATGTAAGTTAAGGGGCAGTAACATCACACTTTTCAAAACGTGTTTTTCAGCCCGAAATAAACGCGTTTTTTCAGGCAACTGAATCTCCTTGTAACAGCAAGCTTCAGAAGAGCCCACACACTCAGCCCTTAACCCCAGTGTACAGAAAGTGTCAAAACGTGTTTTTCAGCAGAAATAAACATGTTTCTGCAAGTTTGGTCAACCCATGTAAGTTATGGGGCAGTAACATCACACTTTTCAAAACGTGTTTTTCAGCCCGAAATAAACACGTTTTTTCAGGCAACTGAATCTCCTTGTAACAGCAAGCTTCAGAAGAGCCCACACACTCAGCCCTTAACCCCAGTGTACAGAAAGTGTCAAAACGTGTTTTTCAGCAGAAATAAACATGTTTCTGCAAGTTTGGTCAACCCCATGTAAGTTATGGGGCAGTAACATCACTCTTTTCAAAACGTGTTTTTCAGCCTGAAATAAACGCGTTTTTTCAGGCAACTGAATCTCCTTGTAACAGCAAGCTTCAGAAGAGCCCACACACTCAGCCCTTAACCCCAGTGTACAGAAAGTGTCAAAACGTGTTTTTCAGCAGAAATAAACATGTTTCTGCAAGTTTGGTCAACCCCATGTAAGTTATGGGGCAGTAACATCACACTTTTCAAAACGTGTTTTTCAGCCCGAAATAAACACGTTTTTTCAGGCAACTGAATCTCCTTGTAACAGCAAGCTTCAGAAGAGCCCACACACTCAGCCCTTAACCCCAGTGTACAGAAAGTGTCAAAACATGTTTTTCAGCAGAAATAAACATGTTTCTGCAAGTTTGGTCAACCCCATATAAGTTATGGGGCAGTAACATCACACTTTTCAAAACGTGTTTTTCAGCCCGAAATAAACGCGTTTTTTCAGGCAACTGAATCTCCTTGTAACAGCAAGCTTCAGAAGAGCCCACACACTCAGCCCTTAACCCCAGTGTACAGAAAGTGTCAAAACGTGTTTTTCAGCAGAAATAAACAATGTTTCTGCAAGTTTGGTCAACCCAGGTAAGTTATGGGGCAGTAACATCACACTTTTCAAAACGTGTTTTTCAGCCCGAAATAAACGCGTTTTTTCAGGCAACTGAATCTCCTTGTAACAGCAAGGCTCAGAAGTGCCCACACACTCAGCCCTTAACCCCAGTGTACAGAAAGTGTCAAAACATGATTTTCAGCAGAAATAAACATGTTTCTGCAAGTTTGGTCAACCCATGTAAGTTATGGGGCAGTAACATCACACTTTTCAAAACGTGTTTTTCAGCCCGAAATAAACACGTTTTTTCAGGCAACTGAATCTCCTTGTAACAGCAAGCTTCAGAAGAGCCCACACACTCAGCCCTTAACCCCAGTGTACAGAAAGTGTCAAAACGTGTTTTTCAGCAGAAATAAACATGTTTCTGCAAGTTTGGTCAACCCCATGTAAGTTATGGGGCAGTAACATCACTCTTTTCAAAACGTGTTTTTCAGCCCGAAATAAACACGTTTTTTCAGGCAACTGAATCTACTTGTAAAAGCAAGGCTTCAGAAGTGCCCACACACTCAGCCCTTAACCCCAGTGTACAGAAAGTGTCAAAACATGTTTTTCAGCAGAAATAAACATGTTCTGCAAGTTTGGTCAACCCCTATGTAAGTTATGGGGTAGTAACATCACACTTTTCAAAACGTGTTTTTCAGCCCGAAATAAACACGTTTTTTCAGGCAACTGAATCTCCTTGTAACAGCAAGCTTCAGAAGAGCCCACACACTCAGCCCTTAACCCCAGTGTACAGAAAGTGTCAAAACGTGTTTTTCAGCAGAAATAAACATGTTTCTGCAAGTTTGGTCAACCCCATGGAAGTTATGGGGCAGTAACATCACACTTTTCAAAACGTGTTTTTCAGCCCGAAATAAACGCGTTTTTTCAGACAACTGAATCTCCTTGTAACAGCAAGCTTCAGAAGAGCCCACACACTCAGCCCTTAACCCCAGTGTACAGAAAGTGTCAAAACGTGTTTTCAGCAGAAATAAACATGTTTCTGCAAGTTTGGTCAACCCCATGTAAGTTATGGGGCAGTAACATCACACTTTTCAAAACGTGTTTTTCAGCCCGAAATAAACGCGTTTTTTCAGACAACTGAATCTCCTTGTAAAAGCAAGGCTCAGAAGTGCCCACACACTCAGCCCTTAACCCCCAGTGTACAGAAAGTGTCAAAACGTGTTTTTCAGCAGAAATAAACATGTTTCTGCAAGTTTTGGTCAACCCCATGTAAGTTATGGGGCAGTAACATCACACTTTTCAAAACGTGTTTTTCAGCCCGAAATAAACACGTTTTTTCAGGCAACTGAATCTCCTTGTAACAGCAAGCTTCAGAAGAGCCCACACACTCAGCCCTTAACCCCAGTGTACAGAAAGTGTCAAAACGTGTTTTTCAGCAGAAATAAACATGTTTCTGCAAGTTTGGTCAACCCCATGTAAGTTATGGGGCAGTAACATCACACTTTTCAAAACGTGTTTTTCAGCCCGAAATAACGCGTTTTTTCAGGCAACTGAATCTACTTGTAAAAGCAAGGCTCAGAAGTGCCCACACACTCAGCCCTTAACCCCAGTGTACAGAAAGTGTCAAAACATGTTTTTCAGCAGAATAAACATGTTTCTGCAAGTTTGGTCAACCCCATGTAAGTTATGGGGCAGTAACATCACACTTTTCAAAACGTGTTTTTCAGCCCGAATAAACGCGTTTTTTCAGACAACTGAATCTCCTTGTAAAAGCAAGGCTCAGAAGTGCCCACACACTCAGCCCTTAACCCCAGTGTACAGAAAGTGTCAAAACGTGTTTTTCAGCAGAAATAAACATGTTTCTGCAAGTTTGGTCAACCCCATGTAAGTTATGGGGCAGTAACATCACACTTTTCAAAACGTGTTTTTCAGCCCGAAATAAACACGTTTTTTCAGGCAACTGAATCTCCTTGTAACAGCAAGCTTCAGAAGAGCCCACACACTCAGCCCTTAACCCCAGTGTACAGAAAGTGTCAAAACGTGTTTTTCAGCAGAAATAAACATGTTTCTGCAAGTTTGGTCAACCCCATGTAAGTTATGGGGCAGTAACATCACACTTCTCAAACGTGTTTTTCAGCCCGAAATAAACGCGTTTTTCAGGCAACTGAATCTCCTTGTAACAGCAAGCTTCAGAAGAGCCCACACACTCAGCCCTTAACCCCAGTGTACAGAAAGTGTCAAAACATGTTTTTCAGCAGAAATAAACATGTTTCTGCAAGTTTGGTCAACCCCATGTAAGTTATGGGGCAGTAACATCACACTTTTCAAAACGTGTTTTTCAGCCCGAAATAAACACGTTTTTTCAGGCAACTGAATCTCCTTGTAACAGCAAGCTTCAGAAGGGCCCACACACTCAGCCCTTAACCCCAGTGTACAGAAAGTGTCAAAACGTGTTTTTCAGCAGAAATAAACATGTTTCTGCAAGTTTGGTCAACCCCATGTAAGTTATGGGGCAGTAACATCACTCTTTTCAAAACGTGTTTTTCAGCCCGAAATAAACGCGTTTTTTCAAGCAACTGAATCTACTTGTAAAAGCAAGCTTCAGAAGAGCCCACACACTCAGCCCTTAACCCCAGTGTACAGAAAGTGTCAAAACATGTTTTTCAGCAGAATAAACATGTTTCTGCAAGTTTGGTCAACCCCATGTAAGTTATGGGGCAGTAACATCACACTTTCAAAACGTGTTTTCAGCCCGAAATAAACGCGTTTTTTCAGACAACTGAATCTCCTTGTAACAGCAAGCTTCAGAAGTGCCCACACACTCAGCCCTTAACCCCAGTGTACAGAAAGTGTCAAAACGTGTTTTTCAGCAGAAATAAACATGTTTCTGCAAGTTTGGTCAACCCCATGTAAGTTATGGGGCAGTAACATCACACTTTTCAAAACGTGTTTTTCAGCCCGAAATAAACGCGTTTTTTCAGACAACTGAATCTCCTTGTAAAAGCAAGGCTCAGAAGTGCCCACCACTCAGCCCTTAACCCCATTGTACAGAAAGTGTCAAAACGTGTTTTTCAGCAGAAATAAACATGTTTCTGCAAGTTTGGTCAACCCCATGTAAGTTATGGGGCAGTAACATCACACTTTTCAAAACGTGTTTTTCAGCCCGAAATAAACACGTTTTTTCAGGCAACTGAATCTCCTTGTAACAGCAAGCTTCAGAAGAGCCCACACACTCAGCCCTTAACCCCAGTGTACAGAAAGTGTCAAAACGTGTTTTTCAGCAGAAATAAACATGTTTCTGCAAGTTTGGTCAACCCCATGTAAGTTATGGGGCAGTAACATCACACTTTTCAAAACGTGTTTTTCAGCCCGAAATAAACGCGTTTTTTCAGACAACTGAATCTCCTTGTAAAAGCAAGGCTCAGAAGTGCCCACACACTCAGCCCTTAACCCCAGTGTACAGAAAGTGTCAAAACGTGTTTTTCAGCAGAAATAAACATGTTTCTGCAAGTTTGGTCAACCCCATGTAAGTTATGGGGCAGTAACATCACACTTTTCAAAACGTGTTTTTCAGCCCGAAATAAACACGTTTTTTCAGGCAACTGAATCTCCTTGTAACAGCAAGCTTCAGAAGAGCCCACACACTCAGCCCTTAACCCCAGTGTACAGAAAGTGTCAAAACGTGTTTTTCAGCAGAAATAAACATGTTTCTGCAAGTTTGGTCAACCCCATGTAAGTTATGGGGCAGTAACATCACACTTTTCAAAACGTGTTTTTCAGCCCGAAATAAACGCGTTTTTTCAGGCAACTGAATCTCCTTGTAACAGCAAGCTTCAGAAGAGCCCACACACTCAGCCCTTAACCCCAGTGTACAGAAAGTGTCAAAACATGTTTTTCAGCAGAAATAAACATGTTTCTGCAAGTTTGGTCAACCCCATGTAAGTTATGGGGCAGTAACATCACACTTTTCAAAACGTGTTTTTCAGCCCGAAATAAACACGTTTTTTCAGGCAACTGAATCTCCTTGTAACAGCAAGCTTCAGAAGAGCCCACACACTCAGCCCTTAACCCCAGTGTACAGAAAGTGTCAAAACGTGTTTTTCAGCAGAAATAAACATGTTTCTGCAAGTTTGGTCAACCCCATGTAAGTTATGGGGCAGTAACATCACACTTTTCAAAACGTGTTTTTCAGCCCGAAATAAACACGTTTTTTCAGGCAACTGAATCTCCTTGTAACAGCAAGCTTCAGAAGAGCCCACACACTCAGCCCTTAACCCCAGTGTACAGAAAGTGTCAAAACGTGTTTTTCAGCAGAAATAAACATGTTTCTGCAAGTTTGGTCAACCCCAGGTAAGTTATGGGGCAGTAACATCACACTTTTCAAAACGTGTTTTTCAGCCCGAAATAAACGCGTTTTTTCAGGCAACTGAATCTCCTTGTAACAGCAAGGCTCAGAAGTGCCCACACACTCAGCCCTTAACCCCAGTGTACAGAAAGTGTCAAAACGTGTTTTTCAGCATAAATAAACATGTTTCTGCAAGTTTGGTCAACCCCATGTAAGTTATGGGGCAGTAACATCACACTTTTCAAACGTGTTTTTCAGCCCGAAATAAACACGTTTTTTCAGGCAACTGAATCTCCTTGTAACAGCAAGCTTCAGAAGAGCCCACACACTCAGCCCTTAACCCCAGTGTACAGAAAG
Organism: Lepisosteus oculatus; assembly: GCF_040954835.1. Lineage (NCBI taxonomy): Eukaryota > Metazoa > Chordata > Actinopteri > Semionotiformes > Lepisosteidae > Lepisosteus > Lepisosteus oculatus. The sequence goes on from NW_027167684.1 coordinate 254,385, forward strand.
TGTCAAAACGTGTTTTTCAGCAGAAATAAACATGTTTCTGCAAGTTTGGTCAACCCCATGTAAGTTATGGGGCAGTAACATCACTCTTTTCAAAACGTGTTTTTCAGCCCGAAATAAACGCGTTTTTTCAGGCAACTGAATCTCCTTGTAACAGCAAGCTTCAGAAGAGCCCACACACTCAGCCCTTAACCCCAGTGTACAGAAAGTGTCAAAACGTGTTTTTCAGCAGAAATAAACATGTTTCTGCAAGTTTGGTCAACCCCATGTAAGTTATGGGGCAGTAACATCACACTTTTCAAAACGTGTTTTTCAGCCCGAAATAAACACGTTTTTTCAGGCAACTGAATCTCCTTGTAACAGCAAGCTTCAGAAGAGCCCACACACTCAGCCCTTAACCCCAGTGTACAGAAAGTGTCAAAACATGTTTTTCAGCAGAAATAAACATGTTTCTGCAAGTTTGGTCAACCCCATGTAAGTTATGGGGCAGTAACATCACTCTTTTCAAAACGTGTTTTTCAGCCCGAAATAAACGCGTTTTTTCAGGCAACTGAATCTCCTTGTAACAGCAAGCTTCAGAAGAGCCCACACACTCAGCCCTTAACCCCAGTGTACAGAAAGTGTCAAAACGTGTTTTTCAGCAGAAATAAACATGTTTCTGCAAGTTTGGTCAACCCCATGTAAGTTATGGGGCAGTAACATCACACTTTTCAAAACGTGTTTTTCAGCCCGAAATAAACGCGTTTTTTCAGGCAACTGAATCTCCTTGTAACAGCAAGCTTCAGAAGAGCCCACACACTCAGCCCTTAACCCCAGTGTACAGAAAGTGTCAAAACATGTTTTTCAGCAGAAATAAACATGTTTCTGCAAGTTTGGTCAACCCCATGTAAGTTATGGGGCAGTAACATCACACTTTTCAAAACGTGTTTTTCAGCCCGAAATAAACACGTTTTTTCAGGCAACTGAATCTCCTTGTAACAGCAAGCTTCAGAAGAGCCCACACACTCAGCCCTTAACCCCAGTGTACAGAAAGTGTCAAAACGTGTTTTTCAGCAGAAATAAACATGTTTCTGCAAGTTTGGTCAACCCCATGTAAGTTATGGGGCAGTAACATCACTCTTTTCAAAACGTGTTTTTCAGCCCGAAATAAACGCGTTTTTTCAGGCAACTGAATCTACTTGTAAAAGCAAGGCTCAGAAGTGCCCACACACTCAGCCCTTAACCCCAGTGTACAGAAAGTGTCAAAACATGTTTTTCAGCAGAAATAAACATGTTTCTGCAAGTTTGGTCAACCCCATGTAAGTTATGGGGCAGTAACATCACACTTTTCAAAACGTGTTTTTCAGCCCGAAATAAACGCGTTTTTTCAGACAACTGAATCTCCTTGTAAAAGCAAGGCTCAGAAGTGCCCACACACTCAGCCCTTAACCCCAGTGTACAGAAAGTGTCAAAACGTGTTTTTCAGCAGAAATAAACATGTTTCTGCAAGTTTGGTCAACCCCATGTAAGTTATGGGGCAGTAACATCACACTTTTCAAAACGTGTTTTTCAGTCCGAAATAAACACGTTTTTTCAGGCAACTGAATCTCCTTGTAACAGCAAGCTTCAGAAGAGCCCACACACTCAGCCCTTAACCCCAGTGTACAGAAAGTGTCAAAACGTGTTTTTCAGCAGAAATAAACATGTTTCTGCAAGTTTGGTCAACCCCATGTAAGTTATGGGGCAGTAACATCACACTTTTCAAAACGTGTTTTTCAGCCCGAAATAAACGCGTTTTTTCAGGCAACTGAATCTCCTTGTAACAGCAAGCTTCAGAAGAGCCCACACACTCAGCCCTTAACCCCAGTGTACAGAAAGTGTCAAAACATGTTTTTCAGCAGAAATAAACATGTTTCTGCAAGTTTGGTCAACCCCATGTAAGTTATGGGGCAGTAACATCACACTTTTCAAAACGTGTTTTTCAGCCCGAAATAAACACGTTTTTTCAGGCAACTGAATCTCCTTGTAACAGCAAGCTTCAGAAGGGCCCACACACTCAGCCCTTAACCCCAGTGTACAGAAAGTGTCAAAACGTGTTTTTCAGCAGAAATAAACATGTTTCTGCAAGTTTGGTCAACCCCATGTAAGTTATGGGGCAGTAACATCACTCTTTTCAAAACGTGTTTTTCAGCCCGAAATAAACGCGTTTTTTCAGGCAACTGAATCTACTTGTAAAAGCAAGCTTCAGAAGAGCCCACACACTCAGCCCTTAACCCCAGTGTACAGAAAGTGTCAAAACATGTTTTTCAGCAGAAATAAACATGTTTCTGCAAGTTTGGTCAACCCCATGTAAGTTATGGGGCAGTAACATCACACTTTTCAAAACGTGTTTTTCAGCCCGAAATAAACGCGTTTTTTCAGACAACTGAATCTCCTTGTAACAGCAAGCTTCAGAAGTGCCCACACACTCAGCCCTTAACCCCAGTGTACAGAAAGTGTCAAAACGTGTTTTTCAGCAGAAATAAACATGTTTCTGCAAGTTTGGTCAACCCCATGTAAGTTATGGGGCAGTAACATCACACTTTTCAAAACGTGTTTTTCAGCCCGAAATAAACGCGTTTTTTCAGACAACTGAATCTCCTTGTAAAAGCAAGGCTCAGAAGTGCCCACACACTCAGCCCTTAACCCCAGTGTACAGAAAGTGTCAAAACGTGTTTTTCAGCAGAAATAAACATGTTTCTGCAAGTTTGGTCAACCCCATGTAAGTTATGGGGCAGTAACATCACACTTTTCAAAACGTGTTTTTCAGCCCGAAATAAACACGTTTTTTCAGGCAACTGAATCTCCTTGTAACAGCAAGCTTCAGAAGAGCCCACACACTCAGCCCTTAACCCCAGTGTACAGAAAGTGTCAAAACGTGTTTTTCAGCAGAAATAAACATGTTTCTGCAAGTTTGGTCAACCCCATGTAAGTTATGGGGCAGTAACATCACACTTTTCAAAACGTGTTTTTCAGCCCGAAATAAACGCGTTTTTTCAGACAACTGAATCTCCTTGTAAAAGCAAGGCTCAGAAGTGCCCACACACTCAGCCCTTAACCCCAGTGTACAGAAAGTGTCAAAACGTGTTTTTCAGCAGAAATAAACATGTTTCTGCAAGTTTGGTCAACCCCATGTAAGTTATGGGGCAGTAACATCACACTTTTCAAAACGTGTTTTTCAGCCCGAAATAAACACGTTTTTTCAGGCAACTGAATCTCCTTGTAACAGCAAGCTTCAGAAGAGCCCACACACTCAGCCCTTAACCCCAGTGTACAGAAAGTGTCAAAACGTGTTTTTCAGCAGAAATAAACATGTTTCTGCAAGTTTGGTCAACCCCATGTAAGTTATGGGGCAGTAACATCACACTTTTCAAAACGTGTTTTTCAGCCCGAAATAAACGCGTTTTTTCAGGCAACTGAATCTCCTTGTAACAGCAAGCTTCAGAAGAGCCCACACACTCAGCCCTTAACCCCAGTGTACAGAAAGTGTCAAAACATGTTTTTCAGCAGAAATAAACATGTTTCTGCAAGTTTGGTCAACCCCATGTAAGTTATGGGGCAGTAACATCACACTTTTCAAAACGTGTTTTTCAGCCCGAAATAAACACGTTTTTTCAGGCAACTGAATCTCCTTGTAACAGCAAGCTTCAGAAGAGCCCACACACTCAGCCCTTAACCCCAGTGTACAGAAAGTGTCAAAACGTGTTTTTCAGCAGAAATAAACATGTTTCTGCAAGTTTGGTCAACCCCATGTAAGTTATGGGGCAGTAACATCACTCTTTTCAAAACGTGTTTTTCAGCCCGAAATAAACGCGTTTTTTCAGGCAACTGAATCTCCTTGTAACAGCAAGCTTCAGAAGAGCCCACACACTCAGCCCTTAACCCCAGTGTACAGAAAGTGTCAAAACGTGTTTTTCAGCAGAAATAAACATGTTTCTGCAAGTTTGGTCAACCCCATGTAAGTTATGGGGCAGTAACATCACACTTTTCAAAACGTGTTTTTCAGCCCGAAATAAACACGTTTTTTCAGGCAACTGAATCTCCTTGTAACAGCAAGCTTCAGAAGAGCCCACACACTCAGCCCTTAACCCCAGTGTACAGAAAGTGTCAAAACGTGTTTTTCAGCAGAAATAAACATGTTTCTGCAAGTTTGGTCAACCCCAGGTAAGTTATGGGGCAGTAACATCACACTTTTCAAAACGTGTTTTTCAGCCCGAAATAAACGCGTTTTTTCAGGCAACTGAATCTCCTTGTAACAGCAAGGCTCAGAAGTGCCCACACACTCAGCCCTTAACCCCAGTGTACAGAAAGTGTCAAAACGTGTTTTTCAGCATAAATAAACATGTTTCTGCAAGTTTGGTCAACCCCATGTAAGTTATGGGGCAGTAACATCACACTTTTCAAAACGTGTTTTTCAGCCCGAAATAAACACGTTTTTTCAGGCAACTGAATCTCCTTGTAACAGCAAGCTTCAGAAGAGCCCACACACTCAGCCCTTAACCCCAGTGTACAGAAAGTGTCAAAACGTGTTTTTCAGCAGAAATAAACATGTTTCTGCAAGTTTGGTCAACCCCATGTAAGTTATGGGGCAGTAACATCACTCTTTTCAAAACGTGTTTTTCAGCCCGAAATAAACGCGTTTTTTCAGGCAACTGAATCTCCTTGTAACAGCAAGCTTCAGAAGAGCCCACACACTCAGCCCTTAACCCCAGTGTACAGAAAGTGTCAAAACGTGTTTTTCAGCAGAAATAAACATGTTTCTGCAAGTTTGGTCAACCCCATGTAAGTTATGGGGCAGTAACATCACACTTTTCAAAACGTGTTTTTCAGCCCGAAATAAACACGTTTTTTCAGGCAACTGAATCTCCTTGTAACAGCAAGCTTCAGAAGAGCCCACACACTCAGCCCTTAACCCCAGTGTACAGAAAGTGTCAAAACATGTTTTTCAGCAGAAATAAACATGTTTCTGCAAGTTTGGTCAACCCCATGTAAGTTATGGGGCAGTAACATCACTCTTTTCAAAACGTGTTTTTCAGCCCGAAATAAACGCGTTTTTTCAGGCAACTGAATCTCCTTGTAACAGCAAGCTTCAGAAGAGCCCACACACTCAGCCCTTAACCCCAGTGTACAGAAAGTGTCAAAACGTGTTTTTCAGCAGAAATAAACATGTTTCTGCAAGTTTGGTCAACCCCATGTAAGTTATGGGGCAGTAACATCACACTTTTCAAAACGTGTTTTTCAGCCCGAAATAAACGCGTTTTTTCAGGCAACTGAATCTCCTTGTAACAGCAAGCTTCAGAAGAGCCCACACACTCAGCCCTTAACCCCAGTGTACAGAAAGTGTCAAAACATGTTTTTCAGCAGAAATAAACATGTTTCTGCAAGTTTGGTCAACCCCATGTAAGTTATGGGGCAGTAACATCACACTTTTCAAAACGTGTTTTTCAGCCCGAAATAAACACGTTTTTTCAGGCAACTGAATCTCCTTGTAACAGCAAGCTTCAGAAGAGCCCACACACTCAGCCCTTAACCCCAGTGTACAGAAAGTGTCAAAACGTGTTTTTCAGCAGAAATAAACATGTTTCTGCAAGTTTGGTCAACCCCATGTAAGTTATGGGGCAGTAACATCACTCTTTTCAAAACGTGTTTTTCAGCCCGAAATAAACGCGTTTTTTCAGACAACTGAATCTCCTTGTAAAAGCAAGGCTCAGAAGTGCCCACACACTCAGCCCTTAACCCCAGTGTACAGAAAGTGTCAAAACGTGTTTTTCAGCAGAAATAAACATGTTTCTGCAAGTTTGGTCAACCCCATGTAAGTTATGGGGCAGTAACATCACACTTTTCAAAACGTGTTTTTCAGTCCGAAATAAACACGTTTTTTCAGGCAACTGAATCTCCTTGTAACAGCAAGCTTCAGAAGAGCCCACACACTCAGCCCTTAACCCCAGTGTACAGAAAGTGTCAAAACGTGTTTTTCAGCAGAAATAAACATGTTTCTGCAAGTTTGGTCAACCCCATGTAAGTTATGGGGCAGTAACATCACACTTTTCAAAACGTGTTTTTCAGCCCGAAATAAACGCGTTTTTTCAGGCAACTGAATCTCCTTGTAACAGCAAGCTTCAGAAGAGCCCACACACTCAGCCCTTAACCCCAGTGTACAGAAAGTGTCAAAACATGTTTTTCAGCAGAAATAAACATGTTTCTGCAAGTTTGGTCAACCCCATGTAAGTTATGGGGCAGTAACATCACACTTTTCAAAACGTGTTTTTCAGCCCGAAATAAACACGTTTTTTCAGGCAACTGAATCTCCTTGTAACAGCAAGCTTCAGAAGGGCCCACACACTCAGCCCTTAACCCCAGTGTACAGAAAGTGTCAAAACGTGTTTTTCAGCAGAAATAAACATGTTTCTGCAAGTTTGGTCAACCCCATGTAAGTTATGGGGCAGTAACATCACTCTTTTCAAAACGTGTTTTTCAGCCCGAAATAAACGCGTTTTTTCAGGCAACTGAATCTACTTGTAAAAGCAAGCTTCAGAAGAGCCCACACACTCAGCCCTTAACCCCAGTGTACAGAAAGTGTCAAAACATGTTTTTCAGCAGAAATAAACATGTTTCTGCAAGTTTGGTCAACCCCATGTAAGTTATGGGGCAGTAACATCACACTTTTCAAAACGTGTTTTTCAGCCCGAAATAAACACGTTTTTTCAGGCAACTGAATCTCCTTGTAACAGCAAGCTTCAGAAGAGCCCACACACTCAGCCCTTAACCCCAGTGTACAGAAAGTGTCAAAACGTGTTTTTCAGCAGAAATAAACATGTTTCTGCAAGTTTGGTCAACCCCATGTAAGTTATGGGGCAGTAACATCACTCTTTTCAAAACGTGTTTTTCAGCCCGAAATAAACGCGTTTTTTCAGGCAACTGAATCTACTTGTAAAAGCAAGGCTCAGAAGTGCCCACACACTCAGCCCTTAACCCCAGTGTACAGAAAGTGTCAAAACATGTTTTTCAGCAGAAATAAACATGTTTCTGCAAGTTTGGTCAACCCCATGTAAGTTATGGGGCAGTAACATCACACTTTTCAAAACGTGTTTTTCAGCCCGAAATAAACGCGTTTTTTCAGACAACTGAATCTCCTTGTAAAAGCAAGGCTCAGAAGTGCCCACACACTCAGCCCTTAACCCCAGTGTACAGAAAGTGTCAAAACGTGTTTTTCAGCAGAAATAAACATGTTTCTGCAAGTTTGGTCAACCCCATGTAAGTTATGGGGCAGTAACATCACACTTTTCAAAACGTGTTTTTCAGTCCGAAATAAACACGTTTTTTCAGGCAACTGAATCTCCTTGTAACAGCAAGCTTCAGAAGAGCCCACACACTCAGCCCTTAACCCCAGTGTACAGAAAGTGTCAAAACGTGTTTTTCAGCAGAAATAAACATGTTTCTGCAAGTTTGGTCAACCCCATGTAAGTTATGGGGCAGTAACATCACACTTTTCAAAACGTGTTTTTCAGCCCGAAATAAACGCGTTTTTTCAGGCAACTGAATCTCCTTGTAACAGCAAGCTTCAGAAGAGCCCACACACTCAGCCCTTAACCCCAGTGTACAGAAAGTGTCAAAACATGTTTTTCAGCAGAAATAAACATGTTTCTGCAAGTTTGGTCAACCCCATGTAAGTTATGGGGCAGTAACATCACACTTTTCAAAACGTGTTT